>NW_022983557.1:112519-279979 GCF_010093885.1 Aplosporella prunicola CBS 121167
TTTTTGCTTCTTCTTTTTCTTCTTCTTTCCCTTCGTCTTGCTAGCGGTTGGCTGGTTGGATGCTCATTTGCTCATTTGCTCGCTTGCTTGCTTGCTTGCGTAGGTGCGCCTTGGTTGCTGGCTTTGCGCGGAGCAATGGAATGATGCGATGGATATGTGGACGCTTTGATGGACGCATTGCATTGCGTTGCGTTTTGTTGTGCATGCCTGTGCATATGCGTGTGCATGTGCATGGCTGGAGTGGCTGGAGTGGCTGGAGTGACTTCTTTGCCTTTGGTTTGCTTGCTTGGAGTGCTGTGGAGTGCTGTGGAGTTGGCGTCTACCTACTGCTTTAGACTACGCTACGATACACTGTATTGCACTACGCACGTATCTACGCTTGTATGTACCTACTTGGTCGCTTGGTTGGTAGGTTGCTTGCTTGCTTGCTTGGTTATGGGCTGGGTACGTGTAGTACGCGTGGTACGGATCTACCTATATAGGTAGTTATGAATAGATAGATGAGCTGGTTGCATCGACGGATTTGGGAGTAGATGCAACATCTGAACGCGCGTGTAGTCTCTGTTTCTCTTCTACCAGTGTTTCCCTGCTGGCCCGTCCAAGCTCACTTCTTCGTACTGTAGGGGTGCGAGAGCTGGTGTTGAGAGGGCAAGCTTGAAAGGGCGGGTGCTGCGGGCCATGGTGGTATGCGAGGGTGGGCTTGATGGAGCGCGGCTTGCGCACTGTGGCCTGCGGCTGGGGAAAGTGTTGGTTGCGTTCTTCCTACTCTGCTCGAGGGTTGTGGGGTTAGTTGTCCATGGCAAAAGCCCTTTGGTTTCTGTTTTAATGTCCAGGGTGGGTTCTATAGATATAAATTATTGAAGTAAAGCATTTCTAGGCCACTTCTATAAATTAAGGCCGCGGATGATTTGCCTATTCTTTGAATTTATATTAAATAGAATCTACTATACCTACGGGGTACTTCCTAAATATTTATATATATAAAAAATTACGCCGTGCCTAGTAGGCGCTATATAACTATATAAAGGTGAAGAGATATTATTTATAATAGTACTTAATAACATATAAAGGAGCAGATACTTATAAAAACTAGAATAGTCTATAAGGGTACAGAAATTATAAGAAACGAATAGTATAAATATACTTATAAAGGTATAGAGATATAAATTTAAAGAGTATTGGGGTGGGCAAATTATCCGAGGCCAAATTAGTGCTAGGTGAGCCGGATAGTTGTAGTGACTAACAGTGGCGGAGGCTGGTAAGAGAGGAGTTGCGACTTGCGCACTACCTTAGGTGCTGCGTGTGATGGTGATGGTGGATTAGAGAGATCAGAGGAAAGAATAGGGTGTTGCGGTTGGATTCACTGATATTTAAACAACTGAAGCATTTCTCGTACCGTTTGCCGCTTTTGACTTGTGGTTTCATGTCTTTCATCACGCTGGGTCTATGCTGAGTGTCATCACTAGTGGAAAACACTGCCCATGATCGATATAATAAATAGTTGTATATACAGAAGTCCATCTTCCAAAATGAAACATGTTGATTTCAGTGGAGGTTGGTGCTGTCTTGACGCTAGAAGAAACGGCCAGCATGACCAGTTATGATTTCATGCCGTCTTGCTAGTTTAAGTGGACTACCGGTTCTTGTTGAGAAAGCGAAGGTTCTCGTAGGGGCATTTTAAAGGACGCAGAATAAACATTTGTAGGTACATTTGTACCTTTCGGTCTTTTTGTTTCCGTAGAGTCTTCCGGATCTTTATATGTTTTTACTCCATATAGGTATCTTGCAATTACTTGCCATAGCGTACTACTTTATTATACCTACCCAAGAATTACTCTGTGGGTGTATACTCAATATGTTACTGAAAGGCGGGCAAACTATCCGGTGCATTCGAAGATAGTATGGCATGACCGCCTGTGAAGCATCCGCCTGTGAAACATTTGCACTGCGCTGATGCGTTACAGCTTAAGACACAATAACCAACTGCATATTCACTCGTACACTTAGAGTTCATACTCGCGTTTATAATGAGTCCTGATTGATCCTCTGATTAAAGTTATTTGGTGCTCGCAATTACGCCATACCTTACGTTATGACTCCGTAGACTGCAGTATAACCCTCCACTACCAGAAACCAGCAGTGGCCAAGATTGCTCATGCCTTCTAGGAAGGCAAAGACTCCACACGAGCCAGGACACTGCCCTTCGGCGAACGGTCAAGCTCCTCGTGTGTCCCATACTCTCTTCCCTTGCAGTGTCCCGCTCAAATACCGGCTTTTTGGACACCATTAACCGAGTTCCGTGGACACCACTGAGCGCCTCTCAGCCGTCCAGCAGAGCTCTAGAGTGCCGTTGCTCCATGTCGAATAATTTGATTAGTGTGAGTGCCGGTTCGTTCAGATCTAGCCTCAAAATACTGCTCCATGTCGGATGCTGGTGAGTGGTGCAAGAACCGGTTAAGCCTTTAATTTTGTGTTTCGCTTACTACTCCCTGGAATAAGCTGTGTGTAGTTACTGGCAAGGTGGTATCCATAGCACCGAGATAGGAAATGGGATATGAGAAATGTTCGAGAAGAGACTAAGCCTTCTTATCGGCATAATCTCTGAACATATCCAGCATGTGCTTGTTGGAATTAATCTTGCCCTTCCGTTGAGTTTTCTTTCTCGCTTTAGGCTTGGTCTTCTTGACCTCCTTTGGAGCAGTCGTGGGATTCAAGTTCGCGGCTACTAGTCTGCTGCGTAAGTCGTCGGGGTTCTGCGGTAGCTGGATGTTTAGCCACATGCTCTTGAACTCGTCATCCATGGAATGAATCAGAGTCATGGGACCAGCTAATGACGAGTCGTTTTCCCATACTAGTAGAGGCTGGTTAGTCTTCTGGTGGTGAGTGACGAGTATCTCTCCTTCGGACTCGAGTTCGTTGATCGTGTCGAGTGCACCCGGCCAGCCGTCTTTGAGCTCCAAAACCCTGATGCCGACAGAGTTGGTCTGGCGCTGTAGAAAGCCCTTAAGTTCATCGGCAGAGCGAACGTTGTGCTTGGGTCGGTAGCGGTAGGAGCTTTTGCCGTTAAAACCGTTCGGGTCATAGTCAACTTGCTTGTGCTTTTGCAGAATACTCTGGATAGTATTCCAGTCTCTCCCACCCTGCGGGGCCATCTGAGGTAGCGGGTTGCCTTCGACGTAAACCTGGATCGAGAGGTGGCTAAAGACATCGGAGAACAGAAGTGGATGGTTCTTCTCCCTGAGGTATTCGCATGCATAAACGACGCGCGTCATAATCTCCCGACCGGTGCTGGTGGACTTCGGCTGTGAGTACACGATGTTCTCATCGGGGCGAGAGCGCTTCTTGGTCTGCGACTGCGAGGTTATCTGTGACAAGGTGGATGGCGTGGGTGAGGGAGCCGCCGTACCGGCGCCCTGGCTGAACGACATGGTTCTGTACGGGTGCACTCGGCGGATGTATTATCGTTGCTAGCTGAGCAAATGTGTTTGTCGTCGGTAGTTGTCGTGGTTGAAAGTGAGAGCACGCCGGTCAAAGAAGGTAGCTGTCAGTAAAAGCTCTGTGTGAAAGAACAAAGAAACAAGGAAGGAGTAAGAACGGGATCATAAGCAGGAGCCTCTTCCAGTAACTCAACCAGTCCTGAAAAATATGTGAGAAAAGAAAAGAAGAAACGGAAAACTGTAGCATTTGCATTCGCTGTCTCGGGATTGGATTTTCCGGGTAGTATCCCAGAAATTTGAGGCGCCTGGTGTCGCGTCGCGTCTTCCGCAACGCGTACTTCTCACACCTCAACCTCAACCCGCGACACCAACTTTCCGCGCTCAAGATGGATGAACAAATGGTCGACGCTCAAGAAATTGCCCAAGAAACACCAGCCGAGCATGTTTTCCGCGCGCCCTCGATCCACACGGCCGAGATCCTTAAGGGCGACTCGTACTCGCACTTTTCCAACATCCCGCAGACCATTGCCGACGACATGACGACCGAGTGCGTACTCGGTGTCGACGAAGCAGGCAGAGGTCCAGTAATTGGTGCGCAATGCCCGCGATCAGGCTAATTGTACTTGTGCTAATGCTCCGCAGGCCCTATGGTGTATGCACTTTTCTACCTTCCCGCGGCGCAGCACCGCTCCCTGCTCGCCGACACACACCACTTTGACGACTCCAAAGTGCTGACACCAGCCGTGCGGTCCTCACTCATGGAAACGCTCTGCACGCCCGACAGTGACTTGCATCAGACTTGTGGCTGGGCCACCCGCGTCATGTCTGCCCGCGACATCTCAGCCGGCATGCTCAAAGCCGGGGGAACATACAACTTAAACGCGCAGGCCATGGATGCGACCATAGAGCTGGTGCAGAGCGTTCTCGCACGCGGCATCAATGTCGGCCACATTTATGTCGACACGATCGGCAGCCCGGCCGTCTACCAAAAGCGCCTCGAGCGTGTCTTCCCTTCTGTGCGCATCACCGTCGCCAAAAAGGCCGATTCGCTCTACCCCAGCGTCTCGGCTGCGTCGGTTTGTGCCAAGGTCACCCGCGACGCTGCTCTCGACGTCTGCTACGAGACATATGCGGCGGGCGCAGATGCGAGTCCCGCGGCTGCGGATGGCTGGGGTTCGGGCTACCCGTCTGATGCGCGCTGCTCAAGCTGGCTGAAGCGGAACATGGATCCAGTCTTTGGCTGGGGTGCCGAATGCCGCTTCAGCTGGGGCACGGCAAAGGATCTGCTTGAAGACAACAAGAAGGCGCCACTGAAGGTCGAGTGGCCGGTCGAGGATGGCGACGATGGCATGCAGATCTCCAAGTTCTTCACTGGCGCTGACGGGGACGAGGATGGCGATGAGTTGTCGAACTGGTATGGCAGGCGCGTGGCGGAGGAGGTCTTCTGAGCTGTTTGCTCCTGCGGTGACGAAACTGCAGGTGCAAATACCCTCATTCGCTGCTCCTCTGCCCACACTTAATAGCCTCGCCATTCCACACAACAAGCTGTCAGCGCCCAGGCATCTCACCAATATGCCTCCTGATCTTAATGGATGAGATCAGATTCCATTCCTCAACAACCGCCTGCTTCAGCTGCTCCAAGTTACGCCATTCCCATTCATGGCGACGGAGACTGGCGCAAAGGTCAAGCCAGCGTACAGCCACGCCGGAAACATGCATCGACTAAGTCGTTGCCATTGCTCATTCTTCCTATTGGGTCGAGGAGCGTAAAAACGCAGGAATGTATTGACTAGAAACGGCAACAAAGGTCCGAAAGATAATAATGACGTTTATGATACCACATAGAGGAGTACCTAATAGTACTCCAATAGAGCGTGACCAGGAGATAAAACAAATAAAGAGGCTGTAGATTGAGCTTTTAAGAAAGAGTATATTCTTTGTGCCTACCAAATAGAACTATTCAAATACCTACTTGTCTATGTCCTAGGAACCGAGTCATTCGGATAACAAAATCTACCCCTCCGCCTGTAACAGCCCAGCGCCACACTCTCCTAACCTTCCAGAACGCCAGGCAGCACGCCTTCTAGAAAACGACGCACACACGCGACTCGAATCGTGCCCAGTTGCCAGGATCGTTGTCGATCACTTTCCTGCCCGCCTTAATTTCGCCCGTGCCCGTCCGCTGTCCTCTCCGCCTGGCCGCCGCACAGATCGTCCAAAGTGCCCACTTGCCCACTTGCCCACTTGCCCGCTCGCTCTCGCGATTCAAGGCTCTTAAGTTAAGAGCACCCAGAAGTCAATCACGGCGCAACGAACTTCCCGCCCCGCCACCGGCTCGACTTCCCAATCCCGCTCCTCGACCGCTCCTCCCTCCCCGCTTGCTATTGCCGAACAACTCACGACAGCAAGCGCCATCCTCTTCGACCCAAAGTTCACCAACCGGCCCCCGCCGACTCACCTCAAGCCCACGCACGTCGGCACTCTCTCGCTCGACCGGACAGACTCTACCATCAGCATCCGCAATCTCGGCGGAGGGCAGGCGATCGCACACATGGACAAACGTCACCCGAGTTCCTTCCAGCAGCTGGAGAAGCTGGGAGAGGGTACTTATGCTACAGTAGGTACCCCGTCCGTAGGGCTGTTTCTGTCGCATGCTAATTCCTCAGGTCTTCAAAGGACGCAACCGTCAAACCGGCGAGTTCGTCGCGCTGAAGGAGATCCACCTTGATTCCGAAGAAGGCACGCCGTCTACCGCCATCCGCGAGATTTCGCTCATGAAGGAGCTCAAGCACGAGAACATTGTTTCGCTGCATGATGTCATCCACACCGAGAACAAGCTGATGCTCGTCTTCGAGTACATGGACAAGGATCTGAAGAAGTACATGGACTCGCGCGGCGACCGCGGCCAGCTGGACCCTGTGACTATCAAGTCGTTCATGTACCAGCTCCTGCGCGGCATCGCCTTTTGCCACGAGAATCGCGTGTTGCATCGCGACCTGAAGCCGCAGAACCTGCTCATCAACAACAAGGGCCAGCTCAAGCTGGCTGATTTCGGTCTCGCTCGCGCCTTTGGCATTCCCGTCAACACGTTCTCGAACGAGGTTGTCACGCTCTGGTACCGCGCGCCAGACGTCCTGCTTGGTTCGCGTACGTACAACACCAGCATCGACATCTGGAGCGCCGGCTGCATCATGGCGGAGATGTACACGGGCCGCCCGCTTTTCGCCGGCACCACCAACGAGGACCAATTGCAGAAGATCTTCCGCCTGATGGGCACGCCGTCGGAGCGTAGCTGGCCTGGCATCAGCCAGTTCCCCGAGTACAAGCCCAACTTCCACGTATACGCCACGAATGATCTGCGCATCATTCTGCCGCAGGTCGACCAGCTCGGCCTGAGCTTGCTGAGCAGCATGCTCCAGCTGCGGCCCGAGATGCGCATTTCTGCCCAGCAGGCCCTGCAGCACCCGTGGTTCAATGACATTGCCCAGGCGAGGGAGCAGCAGAGGCTGAACGCCCAGCAATTGGCGGCGCAGCAGCAGGCTCAGCAGGCTCAGATGGGCGGTGGTTATTCCATGGCGCAAGGTGCTTACTAGGCGGCGCCTATGTTGCGGACATTTGATAGCTCGTGGGTTTGTCGCAGCTGCTAATGGCGAGTCGTAGGTGTCGCCACAGCCATCGACGACGCGCCAACAGTTGTCGTCACAATGCACGAAGCAAGCATTCCTGTCGACCCTGCGCTCTGGGAAGGCGTTGGCCATGGCGCGCACACGCATGGGCTCTAGTTACGTGTCGACGATTAGAAAGCGGATTTTGTTTATGATGTGCCAGCAACAGAGGCAATGGGTGGGTTTGGTTTCTGTTCATTTGGCGTTTTCTGTTCTGTTCTGTTCCTCTCTTAAGCGTGGAGTGCGGGCATAAATAGGTGGTATTTTGCATGAAGAGAGTCTCGGCTTTTGAAGATAGACTACGTGATTGCTTCCAGATGGCAAACGGTCGTAGATGCTTCTTACTACTACTAATCTACCCGCCAGAAGCTGGAACTCAATCAATCTATCAATCCCACTTTGCCTAGCGTGCCCAGCGCACCGGATTGGAGCCTACGTATCGGTGACAGCGTACGTGCGTGCGTCGGTGGCGTGCTCTTTTATCCATCGCGCCAGTCAGCGTTGATTAGCAGTGGCGTGGCATGTACGTACATAACATACTCCAATTGGCATCCCCATCATCGATTTGGTTACGCAATGCCTACGCGCGCCAGGCCACTGAACAGTCCCTATATTCCTCGCCGCCGCGCCTAGGCAGGCAGGCAGACGTAACGTCACACGCCTCAGTGCGTGGCCTCGATATCCGCCAGCACCTGCTTCGCAATGCCGTCGAAAAGCGGGCACAGCGAGCAGCTCGTGTACTTGTCGACCAGAGCAGCGGGATCCCTCTTTGCGTCTTCGGCGTCACCAGCAGCCGCCGCGGTAGTAGTAGTAGTAGTAGTAGAAGTAGAAGAAGTAGTAGCGGAGCCGACGTTCTGGCCAGCAACAACAGTGCCCTCGGGGTAAACCGGGCGCTTGCCCTCCTCGACCAGCATAACGAACGCCGGGTCAATAGGCACGCTGCCCAAGAAGCGGACGCCAAAGTCATTAGCCATGACCTCGCCGCCACCCTTGCCAAAGACGTTGGCCGAACAGGCGCACATGGGACACACGAAGCCGGCCATGTTCTCGACGACGCCGAGGACGCGCACGCCGACCTTTGCGCAGAAGTTGAGTTCCTTCTTGACGTCGCTGATGCTGACAGCCTGGGGGGTAGTGACGACGACGGCGCCAGCGAGCTGCTCGGGCCGCGCCGCCGTGTCCTTGAGCAGGCTCTCCATGAGCGAGATATGCTCGTCGGAGGTCCCGGGCGGGGTGTCAATGAGCAAGTAGTCCAAGCCGGGCGGCCACAGCACCGACGACAGGAACTGGCGCACCATGGCCGTCTTCTTCGGGCCGCGCCAGATGACGGCGTCGGAGCGGTTCGCGAGAATGAAGCCCAGCGACATGCAGGACAGCGCGCCGACCGCCTGCCCGCCGTTGAGTGTCTGCGCGCTGTGCACCGGCACCGGTATCCAGCCGCCGGGCGCCTGCCGCACTTTCTCGCTCTCGACGTTGAAGAACCGCGGGATTGACGGCCCCGTCAGGTCGATGTCCAGAACCCCGACCGAGTGCCCTTGCAGCGACAGGCTGAGCGCTAGCTGCGTCGTCACGCTCGATTTGCCTACGCCGCCTTTGCCCGACAGCACCAGGATGATGTGTTTTGCGTTTTCGAGACCCATGGTCGTCGTCGGCGTCGTTGGAGCGGAGCTGCGCGCGTCTTTGTTGTCCTTTTCGTTCTCAACCCGGGTTCCGCAAGCTGGTTTCGCGTGTGGGTTGTTGTGGCGAGGGTTGGTGCTGAGCGCGCATGCTAGGTGGGTTCTTCTATGGATGTGACATTCGTGGGTTTTGATTTGAAATGCCCCGCGGCTCCGCGCGGGATGCCAACCATGTCGGAGAGATAAGATCGGCCGCCGCTCCGCTTTGCTTGCGTGCCTTTTTCTACGGACACAATTTGGAGACGAAACCTTTACATATTATTTACTTATTGATTGAGACGGGCTTCATGTTAGCTTTGGGTATTGACATGGCGCTGAACCATTTAAAAAAATGTATTGTTCGAAAGTCTCTCAGCAGGCACATCCATATCAAAAACAAAGGCAAGACAAAGTAAGCCCAAGCAGGCAGGGAGACAAAGAAACAGCCATTTCCGTGGAAATAGTCAATTGAGCAATGAATTGAGCTCAACTCCTCCCCTATTAATTCAATCCCCCATATTACGCCCGCAAATGCAAATGCAATCACCAACCCACCAGCCAGCATCAAAAAAGCCAGTCCTCCCTCAAAGCCAAACGTTTTGGGACCCCTAATCCCACCCCAAGTAAATGCAATGCAGTGCCAGCACCAAAAGCCAGCCCACCTACTCAAACTACATCCTCGAAGTCGTCTTCGTCCGACTCGGCCGCCTCCGACGGTTGGGCCGACGACGCGGGCGCCGCTGCTGCTGGGGCCGGAGGAGCAAGTGAGAGCGCCGTAGCCGTGGCTGGTTCCTCGAGCTTGATGCGCTTGGCGTCGGGCGCCGCGCCATCGGCAGGTGCAGCTGCAGGCACTGGGGTTGCGGCAACGGATGGAGTGACCACGTCCTCGAACTCGTCCTCATCGTCTTCCTCTTCTTCCTCCTCTTCCTCCTCCTTGGCCTTGCGATCCTGCTCTTGCTTCAGTGCCTCAAAGTACGCGTCCAGGTCAGCGTTGCTTGACTTCTTGTCCTCGGTCGCCGCGGCGCTGTTGCCGGCCAGTAGGGACGTAGCACCATCAGCAGCGCCCGCGACACCATTCTGCTTGAGTGACATGCCCTCGCTGCCCGCGACCGTCGACTGCGTATGCCAGACGGGGAGCTGATTTTGAGCGGCAATCTTGGCACGGCGTTCGGCCTCGGCGGCCAGCTCCGCCGCCGTGTTCTGCTCATCCGTCTGGATCGTGATGTCGACCTTGTCGGGGCCAGTCTGGATACCGCGTACGGCGGTGGGGCGTAGCATCTCGTCGACGACGACCTCGGTCTTCTGCGCGGGGTTGATCTGCTCATCACGAGGTACGGGCTTCGCGTTTGCGACAGCTTCCTCGCCCGTTACTGCAGGCACGACCGCTTTGTCGATTTGCTGCAGCAGGTCCAGTAGCGGCTTGAACTGGTTGTTGAAGCGCGCGGGCGCGTCGTCGGCTTCCGGCTCGGCGTCAGGTCCTTGGTTGCGCGCTTTGAGTGGCGCGTTGCATCGCTTGCACAGGAACCCGCTCCCTTTTCCCGACGGGTCTGGGTTGTCCAGTACTTCCATCAGTGTCCATTGTGAGCTACACCGCGGGCAGGCGTACTCCTTTTTCTCTTGCGTGGGCTTTGCGACCGCCTTGATGTTGTTGTCCAGCATGTGAATGCGGTACTTTGTCGAGTCGACGGCTTTGCGGTAGTCGATGTAGTAGTACTCTTTGTTCGTCGGCTTCTGCGCACCCTCGCGCGTCTCGGAGCGCACATAGCTGTCATCGCCTTGCCGTGAGTTCATTGTGCGTCTTCGAACTCAAGCAGGGCACATCCACTACTCACACTGACACCAGCCCGCCCTCTCTCAGCTTGGCGCAGTACTTCTGGACCTTCTTGTGGTTCTTGCCCTCGTCCATGACCAGCGACAGGTCGGCAGCGGAGATGCTGCGAACAGGTTAGTCTTGCGACAACGCAGCGAGTGGAGAAAAACCTACGCGCCATGATTGACAAGCGCATCAATGACGACTATCTGCTCGACGTCGTAGAAGATGCGCGCAATGGTGCGGACAAGGACTTTGGCAGTTTCCATGGCAGCCGCGGCGATTTAGCAATGTGAGGAGCTGCGGACTAGCATCTGCAGGGGGCTGGTGGAGCCGGGGACGAGACAAGCCACGGCGGGAAGCTAGGTGGGTGGTGTAAAGTGAGGTAAGTGAAAGGATGAAAGCTGGTGGCTGCCTGCAGTAATCCATGGCTGCGCCGGGGCGGCGTTGCGAGCGGTGAAAGAGGGGAGCTGGGAACGGTAGCGTGGCAGGTCGGAACGAATACTGGAAACGGTTAGATAGCAATGAGGTCCGTCACTACTAAGCAATATTCATCGCCTCATAAGATGATGATATTTTTACGGTGTTGAAACAAAATTCAGAATTTGTAATAGACACCGAATGATTTGCCTAGCCACGTAATAATATACCTGCAAGTTTATATGATATACTCTCTGCTCTTGGATAATTTAACCTCTATAACCTTACAATAATCCATTTTGGTACCCTTAAAGGATGTTCCAGTGCTTCCATATATTTATACCTTTGTATGTTTTTAAGTACTGTCATATAATCATATCTCGTATATTTTTACCTTTATGTAGTTACCTGGTGACTACTACCTGTCGTGAGATGGCTTATTATAACTACCTAAGTATCCCCTACGTATAGTAGAGCTTACTCGATATATGGTTAAGATGGGTAGAATATCCGGAGCTATTGTAGTATATATGCGCTCCAAGAGCCTTTCGCTCATATAAAGTACTCGGGTTCCAAGCTAGACAGAGAGCATTCTATAGAGATTGATTGGTATTCTTTCCTGTCTCGCTGACGGTGACGGTTATGAACATTAGAGACTCATATACATGGCTACCTAGCTGGAAATCGAGCTCACGTTGGGTGATATCATTATGTGAGCGTAATCCAGTTCCCCCCTTTCCGACTTTCACTGCATCCGAGACCCCAGAACTCGACGCTACGCCATCCCTTTCAGCTGAACCCCAGTCCCCATGGACCATGTCATTACCTTATATCCTACAGAGTCGATGGCGCAGAGACGGACGCTCCTGGTGTCAAAGAAGCTGGATGGTACTTGTGTTCTGACGTGAAAGGAGCCGAAGGGATCGCAGGCGACACGGATGCCGAGTCTAGCTCTGGCGTGATGTTCCATTCGTTCTGTGTGGGTGCGGGACTTGTATCCTCGAGCTCGGCGACGTTGACCTGCTGCGTTACCTCGCCGTAGGGCCCGGAGGTTGGACCTTGCCAAAGGGGCGGGGATGAGTTGGAGGCGTTGTCGTGCTGGTTTCGGTTGCCCTGGTGCTTGACACAGAACCATGTCAGAGCTGCAATACTAGCGAGAGCAACTAGACCGCCAATGGCTATCCCTATAATGGCGCCAGTAGAAAGCTTCAAGCCATTGTTGTCGGAATCCTCCCCACTGCCAAAAAACACATCTGAGGGCGCAGCTGAAGCTGACGCTGATGCAACATCTACTGAGGTTTCAGTGATTGTAACTACCGTCGATGTTTCAGAATCATCTGGTACCGCCTCTGTTATGACCGTCGTAAAGATTCGTGTGCTAGGGGCAACCGAGGCAACGGTTTTGGTCCCGAAGGCAGTAGTGCTGGAGTCCGTTGTCTCTGGTGGAAGTGCTGTAGACAGAGATGGCAAGTCAGAGTTTACAACTGCATATTGCGTATATTCCATGGTGCTAGTCGTCGCGCAGAACATTATAAACTGGTCGCTAAGTTGATTGAAGATGGTGGCGCAAAACGGAAGCTCGGGCTTGGAGCTATGTACCGTGTTAGCATCTAGAGCATTCTGCTGCAACTTGAAGATGGGATTTTGGCTTCTTACCAGACGACGCATCCTCCAGTATCCGGGTCGCAATCAGCCTTCGATCTGGGATTGTAGTCGATGCATGTTGTCCGCGCTGCACAGCTCGACCTGTGTCAAGCTATCAGTGACTATCCCTGCGCGCGTGAGATGCTATACGTACAAAGAGCAACATCCGATAAATCCATCGCTTCCAGCATAGCAAGTGCCGATCGGACAAGTGACTGTGAGACGTTAGATGGATTTACTCTCGCTGTGGTCTGAGTGTGAACATACAGACTCCCGCACCATCGCAATCCGTGACGTCGCGCTTGCCTAGCCTGGGCTGATGCCCGAAGAGGATCTCATTGAGGGTGTCATTGTAGTCGACCCTGTAGGTAGGTAACCGAGCCGCAGGTGTGATAGCATGACCTTGAACGAACGGCAGATGCAGACAAAGAGTGAGGACGAGGAGAACCACGGCCATGGTTGACGTGTGCGACAAGGCAAGTCAAAAAGCCTCCATGTCGCATGGACGGGAGTAAGTCCGGGTGAAGTAAAGAAGTGGAGGAGGCAGGGCTGGTGTGGGTTACCAAGGTGTGTGGGTGCGCAGGTTGGGGGGAAACGCGGCCTAATTGAGAAAGCGGGTGACTGTTACAATAGAAACTTTTTCAGGACATCTTTCCTTGGAAGTGGCTCGGTGCAGCGCAAATGTTTGTGCGTGTGCGCGTCACTGACCTACTATTTGTGGATGGTTTTTGGAATTCATCGCAGCCACACCACTAACACCTCGTCCACCACCTGACGTCTGCTCCGAGTCTTCAATCTCCACTTCGCACCTATTGTTTCAGACATCAAGCCTGGCCCCTTAAGCCATGCCAGCCTTGCGTGAGAGCCGATTAACGAAGTAGTGGTAGATCTAGTCATGGCCATTGTTGTCGCGCATGAGCATGAGGGACATGATCAGACCTACTGTAGATGTCAGTTGCCGACAGGAGAACAATCAAAACAAGTTATAATGAGATATGATCGGGGACTATACAAGAAGCATATCAACCCCACCACGAAATAGTTATTCCAGCTAGATAAGGAACTGCGGGAGAGCTAATCGTGTGCTGCACACAACCCGGTCAGGGCCTATTTGACCGCGCCTCGAAATTGAATGATTATAAACCCGTATGTCTAACTTGCCACCCATACTGCCCACGCCGAGAATGTGGGTAAAACAAAACACCTGTGACTTGGGAAACTCGTTACTCGTTGATGTCCAGCCCTGCAGCGTACTCGCTGTACTCTTCAACGACCCATCGGCAAAAGTTCTCCCACGCTTCATGAAAGTACTCCAGTCCCTTTTCTTGATCCGCATCGTTCAGGCAACTATACTCCAAGCTCCATTCAGCCAGCTGGCGCCAGCCATGTAAGCTCATAGTTGGCGTACCGACCATGACCTGGTAGAACTCGTGGGACATCCTGGCACTGTGGACATAATCTGGTTAGTATGCTTGAATTGACATTGAGTGGGGAAAAATCAACATACCCGAATAATGTGATGTTGTCTGCATTGACGGTACACGGGATGCCGGCTGCAAGAAGCTCCGGGAATGGGTGTTCCTTAACATTGCGACACAGGTGAAGGAGTTCGTTTGAAACCGGACACAGCTCTATGCAGATGTTGTTGTCTTTGAACGCCTTAATGAGACGAGGGTGCTTGGTGAGGGCAAAGCCATGGCCCACACGCTTAGCTTTAAGGAGGACTGATTCGTAAAGATTTGACTTCTTTGGGTCCTTCGAACCACCCGTGTCGAGGAGTGTTTCACCAGCGTGGAACATGAACGGGATTTCGATTCCCAGCCTTTCACAGGTCTTGGTGAAGGCCATTAACTCGTCGCGATAAAACCCTATGGAATTTGGGCGATCCTCCGCACCCACAAGGTCAAACCCTATATCCGTCAACTCTGTACATCTTTATGGCTTTTTAGGCTTTATACTTACCACAGATAAGCTTTGGAAATTCCTGCTTAAGCTTGATGCAGTCTTCAAGCTCACTTATCATCTTCGCTTTAGGGATAGAGCGAGGCGTACAATAGATGATCTTGATGCCAAAAGGAAAGACGTGGGATTTGCCATCCCTTGCAAGCTCATCCATTTTCTCTTTCACCGCCTCCGTGATAATGCGCATCTGGTTGCTGAGGTCGATTTTCTCCTTACCATCGTCTGAAGGTATAGATTTATCCATAAGCATCGGTCGTAGCTCGGCATACATCACTCCGTCATCGATCATGGCTTCGATGGCTGCCTTGATATACCATTGGTAAACGCTCTTGTAGTTGAGGAGGCCTTTGAAGCAACGCGTCGCCTGATTAAAGCGGGCCCAAATACTAAAAGACGTCAGTATTTATTGTGATTGTAGCTTTAAGAAACCGTACCCATTTACGGTTTGCTCTTTTCCGTATACCTCGTCTTCTCCAAGTATCATTTTACCCTTTACCCAGGGTTCTGCGTCTCCCCCATTTCGACGCTGGGCAAACTCATTCCGGAAGGTTTTCCATTTCATCCAAGGATTGTTCTGTCCAGACTTCCATTCAGGATTATAGCTTGAAGCGAAGGGATCTGCCTCCGGAGTATCCGCTGGAAGGACATTGAAGACTATTTCAGCCTTGTAGTAGTCTTCTTCTTGCAGTAGAGGCTGTGTACTCCGTATGTACATATTATCTTCCATGTTTCGAGCCCGTTCCAGTAGAAGAGTGACTGGAAGCTCCGAGTTGAAATGCTGATGTAGATGTGCACCCTTAGGCATACGAGCAGTTATCTTAAATAAATGGCTCTCGTGAATGCGATCCATGTTCGTAAGAAATTGACCACCCATGTCCCGAGTCTTCGGGCCTGGTATTAGCTCAGAAGCTTTATTACCAAAGAGATTATCTCTCTCATGTTCCCTTATTCTCCGCACTATCTCGGCTGCCTTTTTCTCATCATCTGAAGCGGACCTCTTAGCACGTGAATCCCAACTGTCGGTTTGCTCTTGTAACAGCTCTTCGCGTTCATTGTCGTAATCTTGCTGCTTCTGCAAATCGTCTTTGAGTTGTTCAAGGTTCCTGCGGAGCTCGTCACCGGCTGGGAGGGCTCCTTGAGTACCATCATTCGGCCCCGTCATATCTGCGTCGGTTTCTGGGGGCGGGGTGACAGGCACTTCATTACGCTTGCGCTTGAATTTGCGCGGTGATATATCCATTGGATGCTTCCTGTGTGTCGACAGGCTCAAAGTACGAGGTTTTGAATCATTTTCGTTGGTAGACACCCTACTTTTCTTCTTCCGCAACCTGTTACGTTGTCAGTGTGAAACCCTTTGTTAAGTGGCGGCACTCTGTAGCAGCCGCATGCAGAAATGTACAAAAATAGTATAAAGAACGAGTAACTTACGAATCGTCGCATGATGAAAGTAACTTCTTCATCGGTTCGTTTTGTAGCTCAGAGCTATTTTCATGTTGCATACTTTGTGTAACCGTAATGGAGGCCGGAGCCGTCGTTGAAACTCGCAAAAGCTCCCCAAAAAATGAAAACCAAGGCAAAAAGGTCTGCAAAAATTTGACTGAGCACTGTGCTGAAATAAGTATGCGCCCAGTGAAGTGAAAGCTTGAGACCAGGGGGCCGAGAAGGCAGGCTGTGCACAGCCCTGTGTGACAAGGACACAGTAACACACTGATAATCCCCGCACGGAGGAAGACAGGATCCGCAGCAGGCCGCCTTGCACCAAGTCAGCCTTGCCGTGTAAAAGATATTGAAAATGTTCTGAAGTGGAGGCAAGAAGAGGGGCTTATTACCGCCTAGGCAGTCGCACTTGCTGCGCCCCCCTTGGCGTTTTATTGCTGATGGCTGATGGTGTAGCCAACGACAGCAAACAGTGTGTGCTGTCACCAGCAGCGGGAAACAAACGGGTAAAGGAAGGTGATCAATGAAAAAAGACAGCCTAAGCTAGCTTCTGACAAGGGTCAGGTGCCTGCGGGCGCAGTGGTCACGAGGAAAGTGTTTTGTTCAGCCTTGCGGCCCGAAGGATGACATCCGGCAAACGAAGAAAGCTTGGTATACTCACAGATTAGGGTTGAGCACCGGCTATCGGCACAGCTTCTAGGTAGGTACTCTGTCCGTTCCGAGTGTGGGGTTGCCGCTAGATGGTGCCGTGATGGGAGGAGGGATGGCATTGAAGAGGGGGCAGGGCGTCAGAGAGGTAAGAGCGCACGTCTCTGAGTGAGGCCTCTGCCGTCGATCAACCGAGCGCGATGCAGCCTGGAGCTGAGTTTTCTGGATGCCACCTTGCGAGAGCCGCACCAGGCAATGTTTGCTGATGCTGGTAAGCGCGTTGTCTCCTCCGTTTCGCGGGGACGGTGTTGTTTCTTGAGGGTTTGCTGACGTCGGTCGGTCGCATGAAGCCTGCTCGTGCAGCCGCCCGTTCGGCGGCTAGACATGCAACAAGCGCAGATCAATTAGCCAGCTCAGTGTGGGGGCTGAATCGCGCCGCATCGAAAACTACTCAGCCTTCCGCTGTCTTCTCATGTTTGCTTAGACAATATCCAGACGCCGCCTCGCTCATGGCTTGACAATCGCCACCTGAGGCTCTCTCCAAGGCGCACTTGTTTATATACGGCCCGAGCCCGCCCAGCCCTTTCCGTCTCCAGCTAGCATTCCCGTTACTCTACTGGAGTAAACAATGTCGTCACAAGGGAACAATTCTGACGATTCACCACATGGAGATTTCTTCAGCACGATACCCAATTTTACCAATCTCCAGCTTGATATCGTCGGTTTCCTGGCAATCCTTGGAGAAGGTTCCGTCCTAGCAAACGCTCAAGTCTCTACCCTCTCAAAATGGATCTTCCTTCCTAGGCTTCTTCCTGCGCCGCAAGCTTTACTGCGTCCCTCTCGGCCAACAAAATTGGACCAAGAAGAAGGATATGTGACCAGCGTTGTCTCTGGTAACCATAGGGATCAGTTAAACCATATTGGACACATAGTGCTGTAAGGAATCTGTCTAACTTTGCTGAGAGCTTTTCTGGTTGCTAATATCATAAAGACAGCCAAGTTCTATGAAGGAATATGATGTCCGTTGCGTTAAGGTTACCCGGAAGGAAAAAGGCAAAGCCCCCATTGTCAAAGCTCGGGTCAAGAGCTATCTTACGATCAATAACTTGCTCGGTTGTGCTTGTTCGATTGCCATACTGGTCCTTTCGATAATATGGGAAGATGGGATGGCCATCATCTCCGTTTGCTCGCTGTCTCTCCTGTCAACCATCATTGGATTAGGCAACTATTGGACGCTTAAATTGCCACGAAGGTACACCGAAGGAGAGGTTCCTCAAGGAGATGTGGTGATCCGTCACCCCAAAGGAAGTTTCCTGGTCGTTGAGTGCGACGAGGACATAGCCCGGGAAATATTCTTTGCACCAGAGAACATCGAATACCTTATCGAACACCAACACATATATCGCCTCCTTTCACTAGCAGGCTCGATGTTGCTGATGGCTGGCGTCATTTGTCTCGCCAATTGCCGGGTCAGAACGCAAACCTGCTTCGCCGCGGCGTACATGATACTCAACGCCGCATACTGGATCGTGGCAGCCTTCCCTGCCAGGCTTCATTGGGACACGTCCGCTTTCGAGGTTCACAAAGCACGCTTGAGTACGTGTGATAAGAGCGACAAGCACTTTACGGATCACAACAAAACTTTTACAGAAGCTCTATGGAAGGTCATTGTTGCCACTAAAGGGGAAATTGGCTGGGTGCGTCTAGGTGGCGCTGCTCCTGATACTGCCGGTTGGAATGCCTGGCTCAGGGCTGCCTCGGACGCGGTCAAGGCTTCCAACAGAGGACACCCGGTCGCATATTACAACCACACGGACGACATGACAGAATACAAGGTCCCGGACTGGAATCCACAAGGAAACTTGGGGAAATACTTAAATAATCCGGACTTCAAAGCTCCTGATACTCCTATGGAACATGCCCCGGAGACACCCGTGGCATACGCTCCTGATACTCCCGCTACATCAACCAGCAGTCGGCCTGACGGACCTCTCAATAGGAATCCTACCGCAGCAGTTAAGGACATGTACAATCAGCACAAACAGGCCGCATCGACAACTGCTTCAATCTCACGCCACTCGTAGGAATACCGTCTATCGCAAGCTATCGGATCCACTCGACCTTTGTTTGTTACCTGAATGATCTGTTACTTTATTTGGACTTCTCGTGGATACTTGCACCAATTGGATACCCCTCATTTACGACCCG
The DNA here is from genome assembly GCF_010093885.1 of Aplosporella prunicola CBS 121167. NCBI lineage: Eukaryota > Fungi > Ascomycota > Dothideomycetes > Botryosphaeriales > Aplosporellaceae > Aplosporella > Aplosporella prunicola. Next base: position 131,406 of record NW_022983557.1, read on the forward strand.
ACCTCTGTCAACGCCTTCGAACACTATTCTAACGGACGCAACGCACGACGACCTCACGACACTTACACACGAACCTTGTCCTTACGAAATCCGTACACATGAACATCATTGTAGTTGAAGCGTTTCAGCGGTATTTCAAGTTATTGTCATCTGATTTGGGACAAAATGTCCCTTCCATCTACGCTCTCTGGGCAATGTTCGATGAAGCTGGCACATGTTATCAATTAGACACGCATTTTTGGGCGTAAATGACATTGGAGGGTGATATTTATTGCATTTATCGGCATGGAATGGCGTTATTGGCTTTAGACGTTAAAATCAACACCGATTACTACTTCGAAGATTGGGTCCGTCAATATTGGTCCTGGTGCATGGTGGCTCTAATGTGTTTAAACGAGTCCAGGAATCCAGTGGTGACACGACTGACCAGTCTATCTGTCGTCGTACATATCGCCTGCACGGCACCCAGAACCGCTTGCTAACCCCTCACTGTGTGACTCTATCATGTTATGCAGTCAGCATGTGCTCCGCCCTCTAGATTCTCGCGTGCGGCTTTCCAAACAGCCTTGCCTGTACTACTAAGCCATGTGCGCTTGGCCATTAAGGCGCACACTAAGCCTTCTTTCAGTACTTAGATGCCTACCCGCAGATGATGCCGGTCAACTGTTTCAGGCAAACGGAACCTTGTCGCTCCGCTGCAAATAAATGCAGGCATGACCAGGCTTCTCATTTGAAAGCCATGAGGCGCCCATACTGCTTATCATCACGCTCTATGTCGTCGTCCAGTCGGTCTAGGCTACGAACCTTCTGCGCTTCGACAAGGCTTCAAGACGCCTCTTTCCACGCTTGGTCCCGCTCAATCTTCTGCCTAACAGCCTCTTTCACGCGTGCAAGCAGATTGTCCGCGGGTACATCGACCTCCATGCCCGTCTCGCCTTCTGCAGTCTCCACATTGCAGCATAGTCGCTGCGCGGTATCGTGCAGTGCGTTCCACGTATCCATGTCGCAAGCACCCTCGCTTTCGGCGAGCAGCAGGTCGCGCGCGCCTGAAAAGGCGAAGACATGCGTGGACGAGGCTGCAGCGAGCTGCTTGGGGTTGGGGGAGGCGATAATGGAGGCGTCGGGGGAGACGCAGAGGAGGACGGCGGTGAAGGTGCTGCGCAGAGGGATGTTGGCGGAGAGGAGGGTGAGGACAGAAGAGTTAAGAAGAGCTGGGAGGAGGGAGATGGACTGGTCGCGCAGGTTAGCTGAAGTGCCTGGGTGTATGAATGGACGATTCCGTCGACGTACAGACGAGGCGCTTCTCTCTGCCCCCGGATCGCCTTCGGGCATGCTCAGGACCTGCAGCGTGAGCTGAATCAGCGTCCGAGGGAAATTCCGCACGAGTACGATGTGCCGCAGCGTGCTGTGAATGATAGTTTCGAGGTGACGTTCTTTTGGGCCTGCGAGCATATCTTCAGCTATCTGTGACACTTTATTCCACGCCATGGGATGTCTTACTGCCAACGCCGATCGCCGGTCGAACATTGACCTCAATGGCAGCCTCCTCTGGCAGCTCGTCTCTGCGCTGAACCTCGATGGGGCCATTCACGGCGCCCAGGACCGAGTAGCCATCCTGAGTATAAGTCGCGGAGCCGTCGGCGCGGTGGAGGTCGGAGAGCGATGCCTGGATAGCGGGCATGGTAGGTGTGTGTTTTGTCCGTAGCTGGTCGTGTTTGCGGTGTCGACGAAGCTGGGCACGAGCGCGTCAGAAGAATTGGCTTCACGGACCAGCTCGGACGGCTTTTTCCCCAGAATCGGCGCTCGCGAACGCCGACGCGATGGATGACATCTCACACGACCGAGGCAAAGCCTACTACGTAAAGGTAAAGCACAACATACGGCCATAGCTCCGCGCAACGGTTGCGCATCCATCATTCGCGCCTACGCGTGCCCATAGTCGGGAGCCACGAATCAATACCTCTGGGAGGATCTATCTTCTCGAGCGCTTTCCGCGATTTCTCTTCGTTTCTTAGCCATGGCAGGCCGCTCTCAAACACCGGCCAAGCGCCTCTTAGTCGAGCTCCAGACATATCAGACTGACCCGAACGATGCGCTACTTCACCTAGGCCCTGTCAGCGATGACGAGCTGACGCGCTGGACCGCTGTCATGAAAGGCCCGACGGGGACGCCATACGAAAGTACAGACATCCGCGACATTCTCAAAGTCCTAGCTGACCTGTGTAGATGGGCGCTGGTTGCTCACTATCAATATTCCGCCAAACTACCCTCTCACGGCGCCGATTATAAAATTCGTCACACCAATATGCCACCCGAACGTCCACTTCAAAACTGGGGAAATTTGCCTTGACACGCTGAAGACGGCGTGGTCGCCGGCTTTTACCATCTCCTCGACCATGACATGCGTGCACCAGCTGCTGACGAGCGCTGAGCCGGACAGTCCCCTCAATATCGATATCGCGCAGCTGTTTCGGCAAGGCGATAAACTGGGAGCGGAGAGCTTGATCAGGTTTTACACTGCGACTGAGAGATATGAGGGTCCAGAAGGGAGGTAGTAAGCGGAAGTATATTTTGTATGGACGGTGGGGGGAAAGACAAGAATGAAACTCGGCTTGGGGCGAGATCGCTTCAAGCTTCGATATCCGACCAAGATCGGCGCACTGGGTGGGTACAGGGTTTTGGGCTTGGTAAGAAAGGATACCAAGGACGTGCATGCAAGATGATACAGCACTGGTGTTGTTATCAAGCATTTTTCTCCTACTCATGCGGAAAGTCTACGTGGAGCTGATCTGTGTAAGGTCCTGAGTCCTGTCTGAAGTCGTGTCTCTTTCTCTGAGATGGTGCAACACTAAATAATGTGTGGGAAATATTGGGTCCAGGTAGGGACTTTGAAGACATCCTCAGGTAGGTGGGCCATATTGATAAAGCATTCAACCACCAGATACACCCGCGCTGTCAAGTAGCAGAAGGCGGACAGGACAAGCAAGAAGGTAGCCAGATGATAGCTGGTGGAAATCCAGGATTGGAAGCCAATTACAACCACCCGTACAAAAAAAGCTCGGTGGTAACGTAAGGGTTCGTCCTTCCATTCTTCCACGCCATCTTTGAACCAAGTTCGTACCACAAATACGAGGGCACAAACAGGACCAGACAGGACAAGTACAAGGCCTGAACTGCGCCACAATAGTTTTTCGACTGAGGAAGCGAATGGAGCATTCCAGGCTACGAGGTGAAGGCCACCGTAAACGGTTCCAGCTAAAACGAAGCCGGCATATGCCCAGGAAATATGTTTTGCTGTCCGGATTCGAGTGAGCTGGATATCTGACGGCCAGTTCACGTTCCGATCGCATAAAGTATCATGAAGAGAATCTCCTCGGTCTTCGTACACACCATTTCGGATATATTGGCCCTTTACGAAAACCTCATCAGCGCCCCATCCGGCTTCTAGTAGTCCGTACTCGAGTGCTTCAGAGGCATACTTCCAGCGTGCCTTGTCGGCCAAACTGAGATAAACGTGAGGGTGCGAAAAGTTTTGGACTCCGGTGTTCTTTGCTGGGATTCCTTTGCCTTCGATACGCTCGTAGCGGAAACCAAAGAGGGTTTGTCCCATATACAGTTTTACCGTTTCCATTTCCCTGTGTTGAAGAACAACAATCAGCATCTAAAGAAAGTCGGGATGAAAAGTAAGCCTTACTCAAGCTCAATGTCTTTTCAAGTGGCGGCTTTGTTCTTCTTGATTTTTTCGTGTGGACATGACCGAGCTGCTCATTAACGCTACCTCCACATCCTTTGGAACAACCTCAAGATTGTTCTGGTCTCTGGCTTCGTTTGCCAGCTTCGGATAATAGCGGATGCGCGAGACCCCGCGAAGATCTTCTTGTCCTTCAAATGGATCTCGGTAGATAACAACCCTCATCTCAGCCTCCTGATTTGCGCCGCTAAGCTGCACCGTCGGAAGGCGCTGACACAAGTCGAATTTCGGTGACTCTCCGTCTAAGCTGCTGGCCAGGTACATTAGAGCGCAGATCCTCATCATCCTTTGATTTTGTACAAGACTAGGCTCGTTGATATCAAGAGGTTTGTGCCACCATAGTATGTAAATCAGAAGCGTACATATGGAATGTCCGAATGTGTTGAGTTCAAGAAGACTGATTGCGAGTCCAGCACATATGCGATTAATGCACTGAACGCAGAACCACAGTGCTTGACCGCATACTAGGATTTTTGCGAGACCGTTGGCTTTACTTTTATCTTCGATGTCTTCCTTGCTTAGATCTGGGATGAGATACGGGTCATGCCTCGCGATACTCGATTCCACGTGGAGTGAGTCAGTCTGGTCCGTCCACCTGGCATTATCCGTTGTCCCGTCAACTCCGTGTCGAAGGCGAAACCACCCATAACGGCATAGAAGCCATGCATACTAGTCCAAGGGTGTCTTTTTGTCGATTTGTCGCCATAGAGATACCCTTGAAGCTTTTTACCAATAGCATATGCGTCTCTCGCCTGCCGCCACGCAGTGTATGCGACCTTCGAGACCGTCAGTTGATATACGTATACATATATTCTGGAAATCTTAACATCTCCGGGGCGAAAAGTCCTAATACTAACCAACCAGTTTTGCGCCATTTTTTGACGCGAGGCCGTCTTGTGGGATGGGATGTTCAAGTGCACAGCTGTCCACACGCAAAGGCCAATGGTAATCAGGCAGCTTGAGAGAATTCTATAAGATCCACGAACTGCATCCAGGACACCGTCTCATTTGAAGCATTGGTCCCGAAAAAGTAAGGCACGCTGATACCGCTGGTTTGCGACAGTGGTCAATTGAAGTCCCCAATGGTTAACGCGTATTAAACACCTCGTTGCAGAATAATCGTTAAGAGGGTGGAATTTGGTTTGATGACTGGAATTATCTGCAAGGCTGGAGATGTATATACTCGCAAGGTTTACAGGGCACGTGGTCTGTAACCCTTGTACGGTGTGTATCCCCTGTTATTACCCCGCAGGCACCTTTTTCTAGCAACCAGGTTCATAATTGCTGCCTGCTTTGGTTATCAGAATCAACCTTGGCATTCTGCCTACCGCGTGCAATTCTTTCCATTTCACGTAATTTGCGCGATGCCCACTCATTCCATGTCTGCTCCTTCTCTCACACCTACAATCCAACATCAACATCATCAAATCCTTAAGTGATGGAAACTACGACGTTTTTCAGTGGCGGATTAGGAGGTTTGAGCTTGCGCTTGGGTGCCGTTGTAGTCCCTTTTCTCGGAGGAACTCATCCAACCTTTGGCTCACGCGCTCTTTCAAACACAAAACTAAGTCTGATGCCACAGCTACAACCTTCGCTTCATGGACTTCTCCCATCCGCTAGACCAGCATCCCCGGGTAGTATCTGGGCGTACGTAACGGGGGTCTCTACAGGTTTCCATAGACGGGCGCTTCCAGCGCGCGCAGCGTTTTTCTTGAAGTAAGTAAAGTGCGTTTTATGAGCTGTTTGTCCAGAGTACGAAAATTGACCTTATGAACAGTGGGATAGGGACGCCAAGTTCCTTTGCGGTTCATTGTATCAGAATCAGCAGGCATGACACCGACAAAGCACCACTCTCATTCAAATCCAGCGGTCCTTTTGCGAGTTTAGCTCTACTGGGCGCCCTATTCTCTTGCCTACTTATCGTGTAGGCGGCCTTGCACGAAGACGGGTTTGGGCTTCTTTGCAGTCACTGCATTTTCGCTTGCATCAAGCTTTGGTGGACTTGCTAATCAAGGCAAGATCAATGCTGGCACAAGACTTACAACCGGAAGCATCTCCAGCGAAAATGCTGTTATACACTATTCTTCGGGGGCATTTGTGGTTGTGAAATGCAGTACACGAGATCGGAAGAAATATTCTTCAGCTCAGAGACTACTTCATATACGATCGGGGCTCGATCCTACTTTTATGTTGCAGCTCTTTACTCCACTCTGATCAGCATCGGCATAGTGTTCGTGGCGAACGCGCAAACAAGATTCCAACTTTCGTTCATTGCTGCATAGGCCGCGTTGACGCTTTTGGATGGAATTGCATCAGCGCTACCGTCAAAAATTCACTGGTGTACTTCTGGATACTCCGTTCAGCAAGAGCTTTTTGAAGATCCCAGAACTTCCTACTGCACAACATTCTCAGAGGTATTATGGAAGACAATTGTCCTGACTCAAGGTTCAAGCTGGGCCAGGACAGGAATGGCTGTTCCGGATACAGGTGGATGGAATGATTGGCTTAAACAGGCACACGAAGCAACACAGAAGACACAGACACGCGAGGACCCGGACGGTATCACCAGATGGTCCATTCCTCAATGGAGCGTCTATGATACTTTATCAATTTGTCTGAAAAATGATCATTCAGAACAGCATAATCCTATTATTGTCTGACAGCTTATCTATCAAATGCATGCCATGCCGCCCGCGGGGGATGTATTTGGGTAAGAAAGATTTAATTGTATTTTGTGTGTAAGACTAGTTACGGGAATGGAGAAAGTAAATCTCAAGTGTCTGAAACACACCAGCCTCAGCTTATAGTATTTTTATATTTATGAACCGTTGGTGCTGTCAACTGGACCCAAATGCTCCCAACCGACTCCGAACCAACTAACAGACATTTTTCTACAAAGGACAAAATTTTCGGTTGATTTTACCCACTCGTGTAGACACATCAAATATTCCCATCATTCCCTTACTGTTCAGCTCTCAACAACGCCATTCCACTGCACAGCCTCAAAATCTCCATCTCCACAAACAGACCCGCCACCACCACCAACACCGACGCTTACCCCACCCAAAGGGCTCTATACAACACCTACTCCTTGATCTCTTTCTTCTGGAACGTGTCTGCGCGCAGTTAGCAACTCCACCCATCCCCCTCAAATCAGCGCTCACAACTGCGCGCGGACGGCATGCTTACTCGGCACCTCAGGCATCCAGCTCTGGCGACTACGGCAGAAGAACTCGCCCTTTGGAGGCAGAGCCTCAGGATCATCAAGGCTGCCAACGCAGATATAGCGGAAGTGGGGTTTTGCAGGTTCCTGTGATTACGGATTGTTAACACTGTAACATAATATATGCCGGAGAAGTCAAGACGGAAAAGGAACACTGAAGTGGACTGGAAGATCAATGCATGATAGGGAAGGTTTGGTGAGGACTTACTCCGTATTCTAGGATGAAGCTTCCGCAGGTATCGCAGAACTCGCGGTACAGCACTGTGCCCGAGCCGTTGTCGGCTGCGTGCTCCTTGGGCGTGCCTTTGGTGTACTTGAACGCGTCTTTGGGCAGCTTGGCCGTGAGGCCGTAGTTCGTGCCGAAGGCTTTCTGGTATCGCATGTAAGCACATTTCATTCCATGATACTGAGTGACAGTGGCCCAATCGATTGGGAGTTTGAAAAGAACTAGATAGTACAGTGAATGAGACATTGTAGCATGCACTTACTTTGCAGTTCTTGCAGTGACATAACGATGTGCGTGCATCCTCTGTCGAGTCGAGGTTAACCTCGTACTCGAGATTTCTGCAGTAGCAGCTTCCGGTAAGCTTGACGGCCATGATGTAGTTGTAGGTCAAGGAAGCGGATGTCAGTTTCAGATAGCTGTTTAAGGGGAGAGCAGGATTGATAGATATTTGGGAGCAAAAGCGCAGATATTATGATGTGGAAGACAGTGAAAGATATCAAGGGGCAGATAAGCACGAAGTTGGAATGTAGGACCTGCTATGTGTCGATGTTGACGTCAGTCGTGCGGATTTCCTATTTTAGAATAGATCTACGAAGATCCGGGGAAGACCGTTATGCGGCTCTTAGCTAGCGGTGATCGGTGCGAAGCTGTCCGTTTATTGCCAATCAAAGCATGACTCCAAATCATGCAAATCAATGGCAACAAAGTTGTCACGATTTCACTGGGAAATCAAACCTGGGAGTTTGATGCCGTCGAAAGTGGAGAATGCATTCTCTAGGCTTACAGTGAAGATATCCGCTAAGTTTCATACGCCCAACTCACACCACATTGACATTGTGTGGTATTTCCATATTACTTCTTTTTACCGCCGCATCATGACCTGAGACCCAAAAGGAAGTTGCCGCTGCCAGATCCGCCCTCGCCCTTGCTGCCGCCCGGCAGGTAGGTGACCTGCGGGTTGTTGGCCAGCATCTGGGCAATCTCCCTCTGCGTCTCGATACGTCTGATCTGGATGAGACCGTCACCAGACTTGGCGACAGCCTTGCTGATAGTGTCGGCGGCTTCGGCTTCACCTTCCGCGCGGATAACGTTGGCTTGACGCTCCTGCTCGGCCTTCTCGACGATGAAACGGGCACGCTCAGCCTCCTGTTGCGCGATCTGCTTCTCCTCAACGGCGCGCGTGAACTCCTTACCGAAGGTCATGTGCGTAATCGAAACATCCTCGAGGGCGATGTTAAACTCCTGCGCGCGCTTGAGCAGCTCGGACCGGATGCGGTTAGAGACGGCTTCACGCTGAGTGATGAGCTCGGCGGCGTCGAACTGAGCGACAATGGCCTTGAGCACTTCGTTACCAATGGAGGGAAGGACACGCTCGTCGTAGTCTTGGCCAAGGTTCTAGAGGCGCATGCGTTAGTGGTGTCCATGACGGGTAAAGTGGCGCCACTACGGCGAGCACATGCAGCGGAAGCGCATTGCCAGTATGGAGGCAACATACCTGGTAGATCTTAGGCAGCATCTTGACCTCGGGCCTGTGCAGGACTCTGAGCGTCAAGCTCACCATCTGCAGGTCCTTGCTACCGGTGGTGGTGGAGATGTTTCTCGGCTTGGTGCGCACATCGTAGATGATGCTCTTCTGCAACCACGGGACGAGGAAGTGAGTGCCCTCGTTGATGACGGTTTCTCTGACACCGGATAACCTGTCGAAGATGACAGCTCTGGTGCCGCCCTTCACATCGTATATGGAAGCTTGGACACCGGCCCAGCCGATGGCGGCGGGGACGGCCCACTTGTAGAGGGTGTTGAGAGCGTTCGCCATGGCGGTGGCACTGCGCAGACGGGGGTGGGCGGAGGGGCGGGAGGGCAGCTGGTGATGGGATGCTCTAAGGTTCTCGATCGCCTTCGTCGGCCGGAGCTCTGGTCTTCGATAGCACTTTTCGGGCAAGTTCGGCGCCGCACGTGACGCCAAGACTGGATTGGTTCATCCGCGCTGCCATTCGGCGAACAACGTCTCGAAGAACCTCCAGCTTGCCAGCGACCGACCGAGCCCGCACCACCACCAACAGCCCTCGACCCCAATCTCCCCTCCCTTTTCCAACCTTCGAATCAATATCGACACAATGGGTGGCGGCGGCGAAAAGATGCCCGGCCAGTACGTGCTCCCCGCGACCTGCCATTCTCCCCGGCAATTCCATCTACTGCCGGATCCCCGATATCTCGGAGCAATGCGTTGACATGTTGTTTCTTGCAGGTACATGGGCTGGTGGGGAAGCCTTGGTATGAATCCCTCCCCGTGAAGTCCTCCGCTGCCTCCAATGGCCGATGCGCGCATCCCGCGCTTGATCGCACGCCGGCTTCCACACCCCCGATGGCGAGCAATCACTCATGCAGTCCACAGGCTCCCCTCCGCAGAAGGGCGTCACCTCCTACGCGCTGTCCAACAACCGCCAGCGCGCTATGGGTGGTGCCTTCCACAATGCCATCTTCAACACCTGGCGCCGCACTCGCCAGCAGGTCCTCTACTGGGCCGTTCCCATGGTCATCGGCTACTCGACCATGGCGTGGGCAATTGAGAGGTGGGTGTCTCATAAACTTAAGGAATAAGGCTGGAAATGGCTGACGATGCGTAGGAACGAGTACCTGAACTCCAAGGAGGGTCGCGCTGAGTTCGCCGATGAGGAGGAATAGATTTTGGCTCAGAGAAGGGCTGTAAGAAGCGGTGATGGTTTCAGAGCATAGCGGATGCCGAGTGTACATTACGGGAGCCGGCAATAGATTTCTGCGTCTCAATCTGTTCGAACTTCCTATCCGAAAAGCCGCCATGGAGGGACAGCGTTCGTCACACCGAACAAGGATCTCCAGCCCTTTACCAAATCGGGTCTTGGGTGACTTTTCGAGAAATCAGTGAACAGGCTATAACTACGGCATTGGCTACTGACTACCCGAAGGTTTCCCCTAAATCAAACATTGTTCATATTAACTCGCGGGACCTACTGTTTTGTGCACCAGACACCTGAAACTATTTTCTTTGCATAGGAGGGTAAGTGTCTTACCGGAATAAACTGCTGATTTCAATCTGAAATTCTATCAGCATTTCGTCCCAATTAGGTTCAAGTTTACTATTCCTGCTGGGCTCAAGACGTCAGAAGAGAAGAATGGAACAAAATCGGTGTTACACTTCATGTGTATGCGTATCTTGGACGCATTAGTGGACGGTTGACCACCCGTACCGCCAGCGATGTCAGCTACTTCTGAGTTATCCTGATACTATTAGTCAACATCCTCTCACGATGTTTGTCATCGCCGGGCAAGGCTGGGATCGGACCGCGAGACTCGAAATCCAGAAGGGCTGTGAAGTAAAGACACAGATTTGGGTCGGTAAGCCCAAATCTCTTGGTGAGTCCTGTACTGAGTCTTCAGGATCACCGGCGCCCTGCAGTAGCGGAGTCGGATCAGTTCCAGCAAATACATGTCGTGGTAGTCGGCAGTGAATTCCTCAATGAATTTCGAGCTGGCTTCACAGTTTATTACAAGCCGATGCGCATGTTATTATAGAACGAGACAAGAGACGACAGAGGCAGCTTTATTACCGAGAATTCCGATATTGATCAAGGATGATGGGAAGCAAGTTTATTATCAAGATGAGGACAATAAATCTTCGAAAGCAATGGCACCACAATTTGGAAACAGCTTCGGTCTGGAAAAATAAAGACAAAATTAAGTTGATTCTCCATCTACTCCAGAGCAATCATTTATCTTACGGGTTGAAATAGATAGGAGAAAATGGCAGGTAGCAAAGCCTTCCTCATCGGCTATATACTTAGGTTGCAAAACCACCTAAGTCCAGAATTACTGGAGTACCTCACTTTCGCTCGTGGTGTAATTCAGTGTCTTACGTCGTGTTTGGTTGGTGTAAAATCAGCACGCGATGGCAAGGGAAGTATGGCGAATGAAGTTGAAGACGCCCTATAAGGTCCTGGCATGATCCTGGTCGCATGAGCAACAAGCGTGAGGTTAAACGCCAGATCGCAGTGTCGTGCTTCCCCTGGATTTAGTTAGCGCCCGCGTCCCACAAAGGCTTGTCTCGACGTTCACAGCATAATCGAGTTTCGGAGCTTTTTCCGGCAGTTGTTCAGTAACCCATCAACATGCCGAACACGAGACAAGGTAACTTGAAGATCAGAGTTGGTAAGACATGATTCATGGACAAATGTCTATGGGTCAGCTTACATCGCTTCAAAAATATTCAGCCCAGAATAGAACCGCCGTGTATGACGTCGCGGTACAAGTTGACGACGTCGTGTTATCATCAAGGTCTCCTATATCTCGCAAAATATATGCCGTGGTGTTCCGTTGGTCGGACAAACGCCGCTTGCGCAGGTACGTTGTCGATCGGTGTTTGTAGTTTGGCTGTGTACATGATAAACCGAGTTGGAAGTTTTCATGAGAACTGTTGACTTATCAGCTGAGAATCTATCAACGAAGGTGGTAGATTTATAAGATACCTTTTCTTAGATATTCCTTTGTCTCTCTAGGAAACTGTTCTCCAGAAAGTCCCAATCCATGATTGAGTATGTTCATAATAATCGCGATGAAGACTCGGAAACATCAACTCAGTTAGTAGCTTTCAACCGTTGTCCAAACGGTTGTAATGAATAGCTGATTAGCAAACTCTTTGGACATGTTCATATCCAACCTTTCAGTCTTCTGCGTAGCATCAAGAGCGATTTACCTGAGTATAAGCAGGGACACGGCTACCTAGCTTCAAAAGACCCTGGTGTAGAGAATTCCCAGAGGCGATGCGGCGGTATCTAGAGTCAAAGATGTATCTCATGGCGAAGTCAGTTCGACGTGGCCTCGTAACTAAGATCCCAGCACCCTAAAGATGGTTCAAAGACGTGAAGTTAAGTCCAAGATATCCTCCAAATGGCACTGCTAGAGAAGACTGAGATGTATTTCGCTTGGTAACATCTGAAGGGTTAGGTACCTGGCTTTTCCAACTCCATAACCATCGGAGTTTGATAAATTTGTATATGTATAATCAGTCGTTTTGCTCTCTCGAACTCCCGTAGAGATAGAAATGATGTTCAGAAATATGTCAAAGGAATATTGCGATCATTGTGAGCAACCCTCCGTGGAGGGTCCAGTGGTCTCCTGCCTAGATCCCAGGTTGAGAGAACCACGCACACCTACACTAGAAGCAGCTGAACTTTCCCGTGTCTTAGTGTGATGAAGCTGAGAGCTGTACTGGAGGCAACGGTCAAGGGTAGAACAGCTCAGCTTCAAGCCGTGCGTTGCAGGATCGAGTTCTGTCTGACCAAGTGAGACGAGGCTTGGTCAGACGGCAGCAAGCATCGCCTGCTTCAGCAAGGCATCAAGAAGGAGTTTGTCTCCAGGATTTGCCACAGTGCTCTTTTACTTTCGTGGCATGCAGCTTGATGCAAGCGCTGCCTGCAGGGGGTGCGGATATTTCGGGGGCCAGAACAAGGGGAAGAACCGGAAAAGGGCGTGATACTGGGACCATCTGTCGTTTCTTTTTCCCAAGCGCTCAGGCAAACGCTAACTGCTTCCTACTTCGTCTAGCGGATCTTCGGCTGGGTCATCCATTGGTTATTGCACGATGGTGTGGCGTCTCGTACCAAAAAGAAATCCCTTCGTCGATGTAGTAAATCACTCTCAATGGTCAAATCAGAAATGAAGAAGCATAATGATTTGAAAGCATTCGAGCGGAACAGGCAGAAGAGGTGCGGATATGCACGATGATCGTCAAGGATTGACATGCGGGGATGGTTCGTAGATTGGGGATGGGCAGCAGGGCAGGCGGTGGCCTCGAAGCGAGCCGGCTCCAGCAGGCCAAGTACAGTATCCTTCCATCACCAACAATCCAAACCTGAGAAACCACCCTACTCCATCAACGGTCCGCCACGGAGTGGCCGACGGCAAGGCACTCGCATCGACGGCCATTGAACGCGATACGGGTCTTGGGTGGTTCGATCTTGATGCAGACTACAATCGCACATCAGCCACTGTTAGCGCCAAAGGCAGACGACCAGAAAGCCACATCAACAAGTGTGACAAGGACATTCCTGCCGCTACACGTGGTAGAATGCGTCTAAAGCCTGAAACCACGTCATTTTCTAATTTGCTTTGGCGGTGAGTGTTGGTCATGCAGTCTTTCATTTATGCGCTACTTGGTTTTGATGCCTCTGCATCCCCCGCCTCTCATGAGATCTCAAGCCACTGCGAACCATAGCATCTTGCTTCTGTTTGATCATCCCCCAGATCTCACTGATGGCCAGGGATCTGTCGATAGCTGTACCGACTCGCACCACCCGTTCCACACATAACCTGCCTGAATGTGGCTGACTACCGTGGCGTGACAGCGCCTCCTGCACGCGCTACAAGCCTCGACTCATCCAGCACCTCCGAGACAGCTACTGCGTTAGCCTGTATTGTGGCTGGCGTAAATCAATCCGGGGAAGACGGTACGGACCGTTGCCGGGTCGGACATGTTGCCGAGTCGGGCATGCCACATGAGGATTCGACCAGAGAAAATTCCGATCTTCAAGGCACAGCTAGCTCGGTTTTTAGCTCATCCAGTCGTGCGGGCTCTTTGTAGCCGGAGCTTGTCTTTCCTCGTCTTTTCTGCTCAACATATGCCAGTTGACGATCAGACGATAAGAGGGCATGGGTCAATTCGAACGAGGCAAATCCACAATATCTGCAGTAGGTAATTCGTACTAGTTTCTTTTTGCCCGCATTTGACCCACCCATACTACGCTCTCGCTTCCAGAAAGACATGGCCTTTGAAATTTTCAGCTCCCCACTTCCGAGCATATAATCCTTGCAAGGGACCAATTCTGGGCTCATGTTCCACAACAGTCTCCAAATCGGGACCGGGGGATAAAAAGCTGCATCCGCCAAGCTCCTTCGCGGAACATTGTTGTTTGCCCTAACGCGGCTTGACGACATATATCATACCTATGGGAATTAGGGTCCACTGTCTATGGAGACATGTCGAGGCCAATCAAGACAACGAATATGAGCTATATGCGTTTTTCTTATTAGTTTCTGTGTCTCATTGGATCACCTAATGCTCACTGCGTAGACAGGCTACGTACTCTCTGGACTTAAGCCTCAGAATGGCAATCCCGACGGCTTGCGTGGTTCGGATGATAGACACCAGCCTCCTCGATCTGACGAGTATTGAGCAGCTTTTCTCTTGCCATTCATCAAGCCATTAGTTCCTTTCTTGTCAACACCTCAACAGTAATCTTCCTCGATAGGATCTTGGCAGCCTACCACGAACAGTGTCATCACAGCCATTGGGAGGTAATATGTCGATGGCCACCAACTCCACCCAACGAATGCGCTTGTTGTATTCCAAATACGTACTCGTATTGGATGCCCATTCGCGACACTCTCGCTGCGCCACGACCAGCCATGGTTGATGCTGCATAGGCGCTTCGGTTGAGCGGATAAGCAATTACTTGTACAGATGGAGCCAAGCGATAGCATGCCTCGGCCGTGCCCCTACAGGTCTTAGTCGGGACACCCAGGACTCTGCATAAACGGTATCATGATCGACGATCAAAGAAGCCTGCGGCATGCCCACACTCATTTGATGCAGCTGGCGGTCGAGACCCACATCCCTCCGGGGTCATCCGCGGCAACAGTGGTTGACAGACGACGGGCACGTGGGGCGATGCCGTTTTTACTGACGAGGCAGGATTCTTTTTAGCAGTCATAGGCGTTCTCCGCTTCAATATTTGTCCACGGTCATGGCGGACTAGAGGCTCCGCACAAGCTCGACTAGTCAACTCTAGCAACTGCGAGAAGATGTCACTCATCAGGCGACTGCAGGAGCAGCTGTCGCTACCACCTGAGCAAGAGCCCGCGGCTGCGCTCAAAGGTCCCAATCCACTATTACACAGCAAGCAGTGTCCCCGCAGGCTCGAGACATCCCTCATCCCGGCATGCAATCTTCCTGTAGTCTCTATTGAGATGGCTTGGGAAGTGTGCTTCAAAAAAGTAACGCTAGCTGCAGCAATATGGCGTGGTGAGGCTTCACACCGACCTTCTAGCTCTCGGCGTAGGCGTGAACGAACGCTCCTCCGTCGTGTACAATGACAGTAGAGGCTTGAAACCATAGAGTCACGAGGCTTGCGCTCCCACAACACCATAGCACGGGAGTGTTGGCTGGACAGCTGATGCTGATACGAGCAGGAGGCGCCTCAATTGCCATCGGGAAGCCACCATGATCATTACCATCCGTGGCAAAAGTACCCTGCCAGGGGTTATGGGGATCGAGCGTCTTCTTGCATATCGCGTGGGAACCAAGGGGACCCAAAGGACTATAAAGAGGACGTCGTCCCTCGGATTCTCAATTCATTATCAGCACACAGCATCTTCTCTAGTCTTCACTTCACTTCCAAACCAGCCAGCTCATTCTCTGCTTCTTTAGCAATCCCACCAAAACAATCAAAATGAAGTTCACCGGTGCCATCACTGCCTTCGCCATTGTCGCTGCCGTCGCCGCCGCTCCCGGTGGCCTCGAGGCACGCACCGACAAGATTGGCAGCAGTGCCAGCACCTGCTCTACTGGCTCTACCAGCCTGAAGTGCTGCAACACTTCCGCCCAGTCCTGCAGCAACCTCAACAATGGCGCTAGTAAGTAGCCAGGGACTTCGACCAGCATGTGTAGATGATTTGGAAATATTTGGCTAACAGACTTCTACAGTTGAGAAGGCTGGTCTCGGCGGCCTCCTCAACCTCCTCAGCGGCATTCTCCCGCTCGACCTCCTGAGCAACGCCCAGTTGACCCTCCTCAGCAAGAACGGCTGCGACAGCAACAGCCAGGTTGCTTGCTGCTCTGGCGTAAGTTCCATCATCCTCGCATGTTCCCCGATGAACACTGACAGATATCTCCACAGGCCTCCCTCGTCAACGTTTGCAGCCCCATTAACGTCCTGTAAATGCCTCGATGCACAGTTGCTTCGTCTCCGAAGCAGTTGAGTAGCTGGCTGGTCATTTTGCCCTTCTAGCCTTCATATTTTCAGTTACTGGTTTTGGCCTGCTATGCGCTAGCCGTTCATTCCTTTAATAACCTGTAGTCTTTTCTTGAATGTACGGAGGACGCGTATACTTGGTCCTTGGGGAGCGGTGGAGGATGTAGCGTAGTTTGCTTCTTGTCTGCTTAATGCAACTTGCATTGGGCCCATATCTCTGATCTTTAGAAGTGAACTGTGATGATGAGTGAATATTTGAAAATTGAGGTGAGGCAAGCTGCAGTGATCTGCAGGCAAGGCAAACATAGCAACGAGGCGGAAGCGAAATGCCGGGAATCTTGTGGAGGAGCAAGGATGGGCGAGCATTGGAGACCCCACCCTATGCAGGCAAGTGGAGAAGTGGAGTTGAGTCGGAGATGAAGCGAAGCAACTCGTATACTTAGATAATTCAAACAGCGGAGAAGCAGGCCGCTGCGAGTATACCAGGATAATCCAAGCAATAGTTCAGTTTCTATGGGGCTATAAAATTGAATCAAAAGCATAAGACATGGCTAAAGCGAAGTTGCGGGAAGCAAAGCTGGGTCGCTCTCGTGCGACAGACGCACCAATCAAGCGCGCGGACACGTCCAGCTGTTTCTTTGGCTCAGAGGGAGCGCACAACAGCATTATAGCACGGAAGGCAGCATTATAGGTGACACCTTCACCACGTGGCGCCTGTCAAGCCAATTCCAACCCCGGCCGGACAATCTCGCTACAACTTTCGCTGTGACTGCTCTTGCGGCCTTGATGCGTCTGTAGGCAGTACAACGCCGGAGGGCTGGGCTTATCTCTGGCTTCACAACAGCTTTTCTGTGGTGGAGCTCGAGGGCCGCGACCAAGGCAATTGCTGCTCCTACTGTAGGCGGTGAAATGCGGCAGTGTTGTTGGGACGTGGGGTCACGAAAAGGGAATAGGCAGCGGCAACGTGCTTCTGTTGACCTACCATGGGAAATTGACTGCTTTCACCTCTGTTAAGCATCTTATACTTCAGATATAGCATTGATATATATGTCTCTCTTGCTGTGCAATCGGATGTGCTATGCTGACATGAAGAACGCCCGATCTCCGCTTTGCAGAGAACTCACGACGGAAGCCAGCCGGATCTCCCTCCCACAGATCTATTTCCAGACGCCGGTGAAGAATCTGACGGCAAGCACAGCGAGCTATCTTAAGGCAAAGTTGCATTGCACCCCCAGCAGACCACGGCCAGAAGCTAACGGCGCTTAACGGTCCAGCCTTTCCAGCGCATGGCGTAGGCAGGATTCCTGCAGGTGGGTTCCTGCGCACCGGAGAGCACGCCGTCCTGCTACCGCCTACCTACATGTGTATGCAGAGAGAGTCGGCTTCCCTGACCTGGAATCCCGATTGAAGGGTAAGGCGGTGATCGGGATGGGTGCGAGTGCTGCAAAGATGACACCACATTCCTCACGTATGGGTACAACGGCGGCGCAGTGACGAAAGGCGGAGAGTATAATGCTGTAGGAACAACGGTCGAGGTGGCAAGAAACCGGCTCAAGAAGACGGAAGGAAGGATTGAGTGTATGCGCCTCTGGAGGTGTGGCTACAGAGCATTGAATCAGTTCAATGTCTTTCGGTGAGCTCTCAAATCTTTGAACGATAGATCACATAACTTACTAGATGTGAGTAAGTAGTTCCAAGCAGGAAAAGCCTTTTTGGTCACTCTTGCCAGTCACTGACTTTCGAAGTCTCTTTGTCCACAGCGAGTATCGAAGCTCACATAGATTCTCGACCGGACAGGACAAAGCTCGAAACATAAGCAATTCAAAGCAAACAAACACAAGAAATCTATATCAAACGCCCTTCTCAGCCAACCCAATCACAACTCCACAACCATCAAATCCCAAACACCAAACCCACCAGTAACAAAAACCCCCGATCCTGCCACCAACACGCTCGCCTCCCCAGATCGAGGCACCAGGCACTAGCCACAAGCAACGCAGACGCATCTGGCCTTCGCAAACCCCCCAGCTTCCCCAGATCCAGCAGCCTGTTTGCCCCTCCATCGGCCAGACCGATCTCACCCCACAAACCCAAGACGACGCGGATCTCCCGCGGCCCTTGCATCCCGCCGCGGTGGTAAGTTTGCGGCCTGACAGATCACAAGGCCTACCGCGAAGCATCCCCTTGGCCAGATTGCTTTTTTGGGAGCGTGTGTGCTGTACATACATACGTGATTTGCCAGTCGCAGTTCAGTGAACTATCTACTAACGCGTCCAAGTGTTCACACACACACACACCACCACCACCACCAAAACACCAACACCACGCACGCCACAGCGCCTGACACCTCCACACCCAGCACCCACATAGAGCATCGCACAAGCGCGCGGGCGCCCCCTCAGCCCACCACGCAAGAAAAAGAGAAAGCAAAAAGCAAAAACGCAAACAGTTAAGAAAAAAATGAAAATAAAAAATAAAAAATAAAAAAGCATCGCCCATCCCAACCCAGCATAACACAGCGCAACCAGCCATGGCACCACCCCAACACTTCTCCGATGCAAGCCCGCACCGCACGGCAGCACACGCTGCGCCGCGCCGCGCCGCGCCTCGCCTCGCCCCTGTAGGGGTAGGTACAGAGGTCTCGCCTGGGCGCGCATGCAGCGCACAGCAGCCGCTACCAGCTACCACGACCGCACGCAAGCAGCTGCACCCGCATTCCCTGGCGCGTGACACAGGACCAGGCAGCGAGCGGTAGCGAGCATCAGTGAGCGTCAAGGACCGTCAGTGAGCGGCAGCAAGCCCACACAAACACGCACACAAACCAACGTTTCTTTTGCGAGGCCACAGTAGCTGAGCCAGCGCCTAGAGCTAGAGCCAGAGCAACAGCGACCTGCAGGGGAGGCGGCAGGGCGGAGCAGCGCCCCCCTCCCCGCTCACCAGGCAGGTAAAGTCGCGCAAGCATCAGACTCGGAGGAGACTCGGCTCAGCCGAGCTGACTGCGCTGACTGCTGATTGGGCACAAGGACAACGGAAAAAGCAAAAACGAAAGGGATGGGGAAAAGAAACGACCTATAGGGGCGAAGAAGGAGGGAAGAAAGGAAGGAACAAACGAAGGAAGAAAAAGGCAAGGCAAGAAAAGGCAAGACAAGGGGGAGAGACAGCAGGAAAACAAAAAACGATGACGTTGACGAGGACGATGAGTGATGCTGATGCTGATGCTGGTGCTCATGCTGCTGGTCCTGTTGTGCAGAGCAGTTGAACAGAGCAGAGATTACAGAGCTTGCAATACCTGCGTGCCTGCCTGTTTGCCTGCCTGCGCGGCATTATGCGTGCGTGCGTGCGTGCGTGCAAAAGAAAGAAGGAAGGAAGGAAGGGAAGGAAGACGAGGCGAGGAGAGGCGACGCGAGGCGCAGAAAGCCACTAGGCAGGAATGCGGAGAATGGCTGCGCTTGTGTGTGTATGTTGTGCGTTTGTGTTGTGTGTGTGATAGAAAGAGAGAGAGAGAGAGAGAGAACACGAAATGAAGATTTCTCTACCATACCTAACCACATCACTCACTCAGTCACCTACAATAATAACAACAACAACAGCAGCAGCAGCAACAACCCCACGCACCACTCCCCCCACCCTCCTTACCCACCCAAGCCCAAGCCCAGCCACGCTTGCAATATCCATGTACTGTAGACATAGACATAACCATAACCACAGACAAAAAAACAGACACAGACACAGAATCAAAGCCCCATCCATAATCCAGGAGTACATACATAGGTACCCACCCGCGCAGGCAGAGACAGAGAGCCCACTGGAGCACTGTACCTAGCAAGCCCGACATCCCGCAAAGACACCGTGCCTACATAGGCACCTAACCACCTAACCACCTAACCACCTAGGCAGGAACAGAACAGAACAGAACAGTGCCTACCTACCAAGGCAAGCAAGTCATCGTCACGCCGCTCCCTTATCCCCATCCCATCGCACCCATCGCACCCAGCCCAGCCCAGCCCAGCCCAGCACAGCACAGCACAGCACAACACAGCACAGCACAGCACAGCACAGCACAGCACAGCACAGCACAGCACAGCACAGCACAGCACAAACGAACCGCGCGCTTGACCGACTCCCATCACCAAACCCCCAACACGCCCCGCTCCCTCACACACTGAACCATGCACCCACCCAACAAGCCAACACACCCTTCCCCCAAGCGCTTAAGGCATAAGGCATAAAGCGAAGCGAAAAAGGGCAAGCAAGCAAGCAAGCAAGCACAAAAAACTCCGTCTACGAATACCAAATACCAGTCCCCAGCCCGAAAGAAGAAGACGACGAGAAGACGGAGAGCTAATTAATGGTACAGCAGCAGCAGGCAGGCAGGCAGGCAGGCAGGCAGGCAGGCACCGACCGCTCTCTTGCAGGCCTCGTAATCCGTACACACACACACATATGCTGCCTAGGTAGTAAGGTAGGTAGGAATGACTCGGCCCACCAACGCACTCACTCCCTCCCTCCCTCCCTCACTCACTCACTCCCTCATTCCCTCGCCCAACTCATTCGCTCGCTCCGCTCGCTCAATACAGCCTCCTCACAGGCTGCGTAGCCGGCGGCCCCGGCGCCAAGCCCATCTGCAGCGCCGTCTGCTGCGCGTCCGCCATTTCTCTGATGCGCTTGATGAGGTTGCTGCGGAGGAGCGCCCAGTGGCGGGCGTTAGCGCGGGTCTATCTGGTCTGCTCTGGCTGGCTCTGGCTGTGGGCGTGCGTGCTGTGTGCTGTGTAGGTATGCATCGAAGATCGGGGGGGTCGGGGGTGCGGGTAGAGTTGCGCTGCTGCACGCACGCAGGCAAGTGTAGATGCAGGTTTAGGGGGAAGATGCAACGGCTGCTTGCAAGTACGCATGCACGCAAGCACGCACGCAAGCGAGCAACCAAGCAACCAAGCAACCAAGCGACCAAGCATGGGGAAATGGGGGGAAAGGAGAAGGGAAGAGAGGGGAGAATAACAGGCAACCAAGAAATTCAAACCACACATACCTGACGGGCAAATTGCTCTCCAGCTCCACCTCCCTCGCCAGATCAACCCGCTGCTTCCGCCTCTCGTCATGTCCATCCAAATGCTCCGCAATAGCGACCTGGCTCTGCTCCGAGCTCGCCGCGTAAACCTTGACCACGCACCCATCGACGCCGCACTTCCACACGTCGCCGGGGGAATTGGCCTCGCGGCTCAGGGCGCGGGCGGGTGTCTCGTCCAACGCCGCCATAATCCGCGGCGCCCATAACGACGAGCCCCCCGTGCCGCCGCCACCAAAGTTCGATCCCGGCGTACCAATCCGCGACACGGGCGTCTTCCACCTCAGCGGCAAGTCGCGGGCCGCGCGCTCGCGCTCGTCTTCCTCTTCCGACTCCCCCGCGCCCCCAGGGCTCCGCAGCGCCGCCTGCTGGTGGCGGTGGTGGTGGCTGCGGCTGGTGGTGCGCTTGCGACGGGGGCCGCCCAGCTCGGCCTCGCTGGCGGAGCTCTTGCGTTTGGGCGGGGACGCCACGTCGGGGACGTCGGTGTCGTCGTCCTCGTCGCCGCTGGAGCGGTGGTACGACTTGCCGCTGCGCGTCATGCCCTTGGACGAGAACTTGCTGCTCTTGGGGCGCAACAGTGACGAGCGCCCTTTGCGTGACCGTCGCCGTATCGCTTGGATGTCCTCGTCCGAGCTGCTTTCGAGCCCGCCCCCACTGCTGACCACGAGCGGCTCCGGGTCTGGGAGCGCCACTTTGCGTTGCCGGATTTCGAGCTCCGAGGCGCTTTTCAGGAGGGCCGCGGAGAGCCGGGCCGCTGCTAATTCTGCGTAGATGGGCTGCTCGACCCATTCAATGGCCGGGCGCCGCTTGTGCGCCATCATGTACATGAGGTTTTGTGCATGTGCGCGAATGTAGTTAGCCGCGAGCGTCTCGTCATCGACTTCGTACTTGCGGACCATGATTTTGGCAAACGTGTCGACGCTCATGTTAGACGGGGCGACGATGGCTTGGATCTGTGCCTTTTGCATCATCTCCCATATCACCTTTGCCTCCCACCAGTTGTCATCCTTCTTTGGCGCGCCGTTGGCCGCGGTCGCGCCAGCGGACGTCGAAGCCCCCGCTTTTGACCGGCCAGGCTTCCTCGCACCGTCGTCGGCCGTCTCAGGCTCTTGCGATGCCACCTGTGATGACTGGCTCGAAGCCGCCTTTGCTTTGCGGCGCCCGGCCTTGCCTTCTTTCTTCCGTACCATGGCCTGGTGTGCGTCTGGGAAGGTCTCCTTCAGATGGAGGAACAAGTCGGTAGTCTTCCAGTCCGGCTTGTCCAGCTCGTTGCCGCGCAGCATGGACAGAAGCAGGAACTCCCGATGCTCGTAAGCCGCTTCAGCTACCTCGCCTGCATTGGCGTACTCGCCCGGGTATTCCTTTACGTATGCCTCAAAGATTTCGTTTGCGCTCTTGTTGCCCTTGGTCTTTGTCGAACCGCGATACATGTCGGCAGCGAAGTAGAGCAGCTTGATAGCGGCTACCATGCCGGCGAATATGTCCTTGTAGGCGCGCGCCGGGGTGATTTTGAACCAGCCGGCGCGGCCGGCGGCCCATATGGCGACATCCCCATCGTCGTATTGTCCGTAGGCGAAGCGCGTCACATTGGACACTTGGAGCGGGAGGGCGCGTGGCAGCGGCTTCCGCAGCAGGCGGGATTGGGCGCGAGCGACGGGCTCGAGACGGCCTTGGACAAGGACGGGGTAGACGGCGTCGGCGTGCAGCAGGCTGACGAGGTGGTCGGCTTTGGGGTCGCGGACTTGGACGCTGGACAATTGGAATTCCTCCCAGTCGTTCTCGTCCTTGAGGGCGGGGTTCCGCGGCTTTAGAAGCTCGGCTTCCGGGAGGGGCATCGCGTCGGCGTCTTCGTCGTCGTCGTTGTGGTGCCGCCGCTCGTCATCGGCATGCTGTTTGTAGGTATGGACGTGAGAGCAGCGGGTGCTTTTAGCTAGGAATGCGCGTTCGTCTCGCGCAGGCGGCCTCGACTCACACGGGACTTGCTCACACGCCTGGCCCAAGCTCCGACTGAATCGCGACCCGGAGGGGAGAGAGAGCTAGTCAGCTCCATCCGTACCGCGGTACAGCAGGTCACCTAAAAAATATCTATCCTCCCCCACCACCTCATGTTCAAGGCCACAGCTCCCCTCCTCTGGCGATTCAAAATGTCCCCGCCCAAGCCCATCATCTACGAAGGCTGCTTCGGTACGCGCAACCCTCCCTCCCTCACTCACTCACTCATTCACTCACTGACACGCCCGCGCAGGCCTCCGCAAGCCCACCTCCATCTCCTCGGCCCAAGCCCTGCGCGACCTCGAAACGCACTTCAACAACTCCACCCTCTTCCGCGCGAACCTCGAAGCCGAGCGCGAAGCCGTGCGACAAGAAAAGCTGACCAACCCGCGGTTCAAGCGCAAGCGGGGCCCCAACCGCCAACACCGCGTCAAGCTGGGCCACGGCGGGACGCTGGACCCGCTGGCGACGGGCGTGCTGGTGACGGGCGTGGGCCGCGGCACCAAGAGCCTGAGCCAGTTCCTCGCGTGCACCAAGACGTACGAGTGCGTGGTGCTGTTCGGGTGCGCGACCGACTCGTACGACAGCGTGGGCAAGGTGGTCGGGCGCGCGCCGCATGCCCACGTTACGCGCGACTTGGTCGAGGCCGCCCTCGCAAAGTTTCGCGGCAAGACCATGCAGAAACCCCCCGTCTTTAGCGCGCTCCGCGTCAATGGCAAGCACATGTACGAGTATGCCCGCGAGGGCCTCGACATCCCCGAGATCAAGGACCGCCCCGTCGAGGTGTCGGAGCTGGAGCTGCTCGAGTGGATCGAGCCCGGCACCCACGAGTGGCGCTACCCCACGGAGGAGGTGGCGCAGGAGGAAAAGGCCGCCGCGGACAAGCTGCTGCAAGCTTCGCTGACGGAGCCGGCCAAGGACGCGCAGAAGGACGCGCCGGCAGAGGCTGAGGCCGAATCCGCAGAGCTGAAGCGCAAGCGCGACGGCGAGGACAACGCCGACGACAGCGCCGCCGACCTCGTCAAGGACGACCCCGCGGCGAAGAAAAGCAAGACCGAAACCGGCTCGCAAGCCGTCATGACGGGCGCCCTCCCCACCGACACCGAAACCACCACCACCACCACCACCTCCGACGCGCCCACCACCGCCGAAGACGGCGCCTCCGCCCCCGCCGCCCGCATCCGGATGACCGTATCCAGCGGCTTCTACGTGCGCAGCCTGTGCCACGACCTAGGCGCCGCAGTCAACAGCCTGGGCGTCATGACAGCGCTGGACCGCACACGACAGGGGGATTTCTCGCTCGGCAAGAACGTGCTCGAGTACGACGACCTGGCCAAAGGGGAAGAGGTGTGGGGCCCGCAGGTCAAGGCGATGCTGCGCGCGTGGATGCTGAGGGAGGGGTGGGCTTCCGAGCGGGATTTTGCTGGAGAGGAGGGCGGTGCGGGGGGAGCGGCGGGGGCTGCGGGTGAGAAGACGGCGCGGGAGGGGACGGCGGAGCGTGAGAGCGAGAGGAGGCCTTCGCCCAAGGCCGCGGGGCGGAATGAGATGGTTTTCGAAGTGGATTAAGTGGGTGAGCAAGGTAGGTAGGTAGGTCGGTCAAAAACAGATATACACGGGAAGCAGGCAGGCAGGCAGCCCTGGCAGGCAGGCGCACGGAATGGTTTATACCCCGACCGCTCGCGAGGGGAGTTGAGGAGCGGGCAAAAAAGGCACCTATATATATATATGGGACAAACATCAACAACATCACCATCAATAACATCAACAACAGGACCAGGAATAATAAAAAGCAAGACACATCCGAACAATCATCCATCTGTCTACGCAAAATCGTGCTCGCTGCAAAACAAAGAAGAACACAGAGAATAAAAAAGGTACAAAGTCAATAAAACCCAATCCCAGTCCCAAGCCCGCGGTATATCCCTACCGATCAACGCCGTCTGAACCTCATGACGCAAGCCGCCGCCGCCGCCGCCGCTGCTACTGCTCTACCGCTCTTTTTCTGAGCAAATGCAAGGAGGAGAGAAGAAGATGATGATGAATATGAAGCCACTCACTCACTCGCCCCCCGCCCTCCTCGCCTCTCCCGCCAAAATGCCCTCACCAAGCGCGTCCCCCCGCCCCAGCCCCTGCCCATGCCCCGCCTTACCCCCATCCCCATCCCCATCCGCATCCTCATCCCTATTCTCCTCATGATTCACAAACACAAAACTGCCCACCACCACCGCCGCGCCCACCCAATACGCCCAATGCGCCGTCTGGCCATTAATCAGGACCTGGCCAATCAAGCTACACGGGATCGTCATGCTGAGGCCGACCGTGACGACCAGCGGACTGGTGAGCAGCATAGCGTAAGCCCAGCAGAAATCGCTGACCAGCGAGCTAGTGCTATTGATCAGGACGATCGCCCAGATCTTGCCGGTGGGGGGCATCGCGAACGTCTCGATGCCCGTAACGTGCAGCACCACCAGCCCCGGCCAGAGAAGGAGCACGTTGAAGAGCCCGACGAGCCCGAAGAACAGCGGCATGCTGACGCGCCGCTCGTCGCCGATGCGCGCCTTCATCGTCACGGCGTAGAAGCCGTACAGCACGGCTGAGAGGAAGGCCAGCGCGTCGCCCGTTGCCAGCTCACCTGGCGTCTTGGACGGGAAGCTGCCGCGGTTGGCGTCGTCGGAGTTTGTGCCGCTGATGTCGACGGTGCTGATGAGCACGATGCCGAGGAGTGAGGCGAGTACCCCCAGAAGCTTGCGCAGCGTGAAGCGCTCGATGCCGATGAAGGCGCCCGCCAGTAGCGTCCAGATGCTGCTGGTGGATGTGAGGATCGTGCTGCTGGCTACCGTCGTGTAGTGCAGGCACGCGGCGGTGAAGTAGTTTGCCTAGACGCGCACAGGGCGAGGTCAGCAACGCGTCTCCAACAGTGAAGACAGAAGAAGGGAACCTAGGCATGACATACCAAGAACCACAGGCAGCAAAACTCGATGCTCAGCTTCGCCGTGGCCATGAAGTCGAGGCCCTCCTCCTCCTCGGCCTCGGCGCCAGCACCACCAACCTGCCCCCCCTCCGCAGTCGCGTCGTCCCGCCCCGCCTCCCCGATAAACGCCTCCCGCTCCTCGGCCGCAACCGTCTCCTCCCGCTCCTTGGCCCGCGTGTACCACGCCGCGGCGCCGGCCCCGCTCAGCCCCAGCTTCTGCTGCACCGCGCGCGCGAAATCGTGCAGTTGCGCGGGGTCGTCGCGCGCTTTCCTTGCCAGGATCGGGATCAGCGGGATGACGAAGAAGGCCGTATTGACGTAGGTCACGAAGTAGGGTTTCGAGTAGCTGTCGTCTGCGAAGATGGTCTGTTGGGCGGGGAGGGGTGTTGTTAGCCTTCTGTATCTCTTTCATGGGTTCTTTCTCTGCGGGATTAGGCAACGCCGCGATGTGATGACGTGCTGGCGCTGTGCTGCGCAGCGCATAGCAGCATGGCGCGGCGATTGGGAGCCGCAGAGGATGGCATAGCACGGAATGGAAACTGCACTCACGCTCGCCAGAAAGTTGCTCGCGGTCCATAGCACCACTGTCACGAGCAGCAGCGCGATGCCCACCGAGTGCCGCACGCCCTGCGTCATCCTGCTCGGCCTTGCGCCGCTCCACCTAGCATTCGTGCCCTCGCTCTCACTCGCCCCCATGCTCTTTCCCAGTGTGCCGTAGCCGCGCGTATGTGGGTGTTGTGTGTGGTGCGCGCGAATATGTACGCCCGCGTCGTTGTAGTCGTCGTGGCCGAATCGCGATGAATCTTCGATGTAACGGGTCCTCGGCTTCGAGGTAGACGGTGACGGAGCAGCAGCAGCAGCAGCAGCAGCAGCAGTAGTAGTAATAGTAGTAGGTTCGAGATGAGCTGGCGTGGAGCCAGAAGCAGCAGTAGCGACAGCAGGTGCAGCGTCCCCGTCACAGAAATGGGCGAAGCGCAAGGAATCTTCCTGACCCGAGCCGTCGCTCCTCATCATCCCACCCGACGACGCCCGGACGTCGCGGCCGAAAACGGGCATTAACTGCGCGCAGAGTATACGTACACAGTAGGTAGCGTTCGACACTGAAACGCCCTCTGTCGCGTCCGGCGGCGTCAAGGCGTGTAAATTGATGAGCTCTCGGATCGCTCGTTGCGCAAGCTCCCTACGGATCACGCCCGGTCCGCCCACCCCCGGCACGGAATCCCGCTCTTTATAGCGCTGCCTTTCCCGATAAGCGATGTTAAGTTATCTTGCTGGCACTGCCAGCTCTGTGGGGTCTGCGGGGGACTGTGCGCGCCGATGGCCCTCAAGTGCCCCTCTGTGCGGCCGCGGGAGCTGCGTGGCCGAATCGTCGTGACCTACGGAATAACCGAGCGAGAAGCGCGCGCGCCAGAGAGAGAGAGAAAGTGCCGTGTGATGAACTGAACAGTTGACTTCTTGTCTCCCTGCTCCTTGCTCTCCCTGCCGCGCGCCCGCCCCGGATCAGCACGTGGCCCTCATCCAGTGGCACTCAAATTGTCACAGGTTCACGAACGCATCAGCCTCCTACGGCACCATGCCTAATAGAAATTTAGTGACCAAGTGGCGTGCACCTCCCCGTCTGTCCACCGGCTATCCAGTATTGCACGCATCCGGCGGAAGCTTTGTGCAGCACCAAAGCGCTTGTTGAATTATCAGATCACAATACCACTAAACGCCTGTGCCATGAAGAAAACATGAAAGCTTCGTGTACCCCTTTCCGGCCCTGTCCTCTATACAAGACGTCGGGTATTCAACCACGCGACCCGCCTAGCAAGCGCATCCGTCACGGTCGCTCTCGAGGTTAATCGGTATCGTTTCGGGGAAGTCGTTGCTGAAGTCGCCCGCCTCCTCCTGGGCGAGAGCCTGCCTCGCGATCACTGCATAGCGAAATTAGTAATGTCGTCTACTAATTATGGAAATAACACCTACCCTCGAATGCCTGCTCAACGTTGATAGCCTCCTTTGCACTCGTCTCGAAATAGGGAATGCCGCCCTTGGAGTTGCAGAAGGTCATGGCGCGCTTCGTCGAGATCTATTATTTCCGTTAGCCATGTCCGACCCCCTTGCACCTCCAAACTCACCATGCGTTTGCCCTCCTCAACATCAATCTTATTGCCAAGAACGACCTGCGCTACTGTCAACCGCCTGTTCCAAAATTATCCTGATCGGAGGGGACGCACGAAGGGGAAGCTCTCGGGATCCATCGGGCTCGCTTGGACAAGGAACTCGTCCCGCCAACTGTCGAGGGTGTCGAAACTCTTCGCGTTGTTGACATCGTACACCAGGACGCAGCAGTCGGCACCACGGTAGAAGGCCACACCGAGAGATTGGAAGCGCTCCTGACCAGCAGTATCCCAAAGCTAAGATTCCATCAGCCGTCATGCCCGCGTGAGACGGAACACCCTGATCGACCCACCTGCATCGTGACTAACCGGTCGTCGACCAGAACCTCTTTGGTGAGGAAGTCGGCGCCGATCGTCGCCTTGTAGCTTGCACTGAACTTCTTGTTGACCTGCGAGACCACCGGGTTACTAAATGCCTAGACACATGGTCGGAGAGACGTCTGTAGTCGCTAGCGTCGGGCGCCTGGAGACGTACATATTGGTTCATCAAGCTGGTTTTGCCAACGCCGCTATCGCCAAGGATGATAACCTGCAGAGCCACATTAATCTCCTATCCTACGGTATCAAGGCCGAGCGAGCGCACCTTGAGCAAAACCTTTCTCCTCGCAGCCATGACGTGGTGTTGAGTTGGCGCAGCGGGCTGCTGGGGTCCGTGTGCGGTGAACGGAGAAGTGCGCTGCCGTGGTTCGGTAACGAAAGGGACGACGGTTCTCGATGGGCGATACGGCTAAGGACACCTAAAAGGCTGTGGAGTGCTAGGTGGCAATAAGGTGCGTGGCTAGTGAAAGTTGAATTGTCGGAAGGCAGGTGTTGTACCAGTATCGGCAGTCAAAGCTCACGAGGGTCAATGACGGGCGGTGAACCTCACGCGAAGCTTGGCTCTGTGCCCGGCCCACATCCTGGTCCGCGCCACCCCTGACATAAGCGGCCTATCTGAGCTTGAAAGTGCCAACAGCCTCTCAGCAAGCCACGCACACCTCAATTATGGATTATTTAGGTGGATTATCAGGCTTCTGCCAGCGAATCGTAACCGCTATAGATGCTTCGCCCTGCATTTAGGGCATTCGCTGCATACGCTCCAGCAAATCATGACACCCCTCTCTACTATTTGTTCTTGTCGATGTACTCTGACATGAAAGATAGGTGATGTGATTGTCTCAAACGATCTGAAAAACGGTCCCCCGGAAACAGCGGTGTTCGTTAGCTTATCAAACAAAGACATGCTAACGTCAGTGGTGCACCGTCAATCAAGATCACCGTCTAGCGAGACGGAAGGATACAAGCAGTCCCTATTAAACACTCCTTATCTAGGTACAATTCTAAGTCCTGGATATGAGTGAAAAGCTTTTAAAGCGTATATATACTACTAACACCTCTACTGGATTTCCTATTCCACTCCATACAGGTATCATTATCTCCTTAGGCGATGAATCTCGCTTTACGGGGACGGACGTTGCCTCAGCTTCTCAATATTTCCTTTTCGTAGTCGACAAATAGCGAAAGCTCCTACCCAGACGCCAAAGCGCTCGTCGCCTGCCAGAGATCTTCATTTCTTCCGAAGAATAACCCCATACCACACCTTACAATCCACCCATTTCCAGCCCCTCTCTCCCAATAACCCCTCTTCCAACATTTTATCCTCAACCTCCCTCTCCATTACTTCCCCCACAAGCTCAAACCCCACTTCCTGAGCCGCTTTCACCGTCTCCTCCACCGTATGCACGTAGCTCTTTCCCCTAACCTTGACCCTTTTTCCCTCCGCATCAGCCATGACAAACCCAGCCTGGCTCTTTGCGCCCATCTCAGGGTGCATATTCGTGATCAACGCAACCCCGCGTGGAAGCAAGATGCGGGAGAGCGCGGCAAAGAAGACGGAAAGCGGAACGTGCTCGAGGACAAGAGTGGAGATCAGTGCGTCTGCCCGAGTGGGAAGCGGATCAGGCGAAGAGCTAAGATCCGTGGGATACAGAATGTCGTGCTGGAAGAGGCTGAGCCGTACTGGCGCAGGTTCTGCTCCTTCACTGATCTCTTCTTCAATGGGGAGAAGCTTCTCGTCCGCCCTGGCAAGCATACCAGGAGAGGCGTCGACGCCAACGATGTCAATGGTCGCGCCGCGTGGGAGTTTCCATTTGTGCTGTAGCAGTTTTCTTGTGTTCCGGCCTGTGCCGCATCCCAAGTCCACGATTTTGTAGGCGTCCTTGGGGGATTCCTCTGCGGTTGCTTTTACCATGTCGAGAAATACAGGTAGTGTCTTTTCGAGCTCAATATCATCCACTTTTTGAAGGATGTTTCCGTCTGTGTCGTACACTGGTGCCCACGCATCGTAAGCTGCCGTGGTGTCCATGTGACGGACTGGCTTTGGTACACTTGAGGTTACGGCGGTGCTAGGTCGTGGAGTATCCTGACTGGGCTTGGGGGTTTCATCTGAAGATGATGGAATTGATGGTTTGGCAGTATCTTCAACAACCTCAGTTGGTGCGCCGAATTCAGAAGGGTCTGTGTCCGTGGTTGAGAAGGAACCTGTGAACTGAACCGTTTCAGGTTGTGAGAGGTCGATTACAGAAGTGTCGAAGGTAGTGTTGAGAGAAGGTTGGGTCATGGTGTGTCCGTTTGAATAACTTGTCTGATATCGCGGGTTGGCGTGGTGTTTTTGACGGGGAAAGTAACGAGACCTGATTGAGAGCTCAAGCGGTATTTAAGCTAAACTGTGAGAGGGGAAGGCAAACTAAAGTTCAGTAGGAGATTGTGGGGGAGCAGCGGGAGGCGCGGACTAGCAATCAATTAACGCCCGTGACCACGCGCTTTGCACGACGTGCATGGTCCACGAATGACTCACTGGACGCGCCTAGTCGGTGTCGGTGACCCCGCCTGGGCAAGCGCGTCCTAAACGATGGTAGCAAATCAAACAGGTCTAACGGCGATTTTATCACATGTCTAACTATTAGTACACCATGCTTTTGAGCAAGCTCCAGCCCGCCAACGCATACAAAGCTGTTTCTGCCCTACTTATCCGCAGCGCCTGCTGCCATCCGCCCTTCGTGTACGAAGAACAAGTCGGTGAGCCGCTCTTGGTGCCGCACCAGCTTCTGCCGTACGCGTACCGCGTTTCCCAGCCGTGACTCCTTCCAGCCGTGGCCCAGGTCCTGCAGCAACAGGTGTGTGTACGCGAAGACGCTGGCGTCAAAGAGACCAGGCTTCTCTGCGCCGAAAAAGAACCTGTCGCTGCCCAAGGCGATTTCTAGCGCACGAAACGCCTCCTCTGCCTCTGAGTATATGGCTTCGCCATCTATCACTGCGCCGTACTTGAGCAATTCGGCTTCGGCGGCAGCGCGCAGCTGGCGCGCAATCGTGGCTTGAACGATGGGGTTACTGGAGGTAGTGGCGGTGTACAGTGGCTCGGCTATAGTCTCAAAGTTTGAGGTCAGGTAGACGGTATATAGCTAGAAACGCGTCAGTCATGCCAAATAGAACACAAGAAACTAATTACCCATGCGCGCCGTATGTTGTTGTCAAGCAGAGACATGTAAGCTTCGAAGCGGTGGTCGTCAGGGTCGTCCATCGCAGCAGGGGTTTGCTCCATTGCCCATTTCTGCAGCTTGTTCGAGGGAATGACTTGCGGCTGGTCGATGAGCGTGGCATGCGTTCCGCTCGGCAAGAGGAAAGGCAAAGCTCCGGTAGGAGAGGCATGATTGCTCGATGCGACAACGCGGAACTCGATATCACAGAACGTTAGGTATGCCTACAGGGGGCCTTATATCAGCACCCAGCTCTTGGTTTCCCGCGCTCTTCAAAACAGCCACGAACCTGCCACTTGAGACATCCGGGATTGAACGACGGATGGCCTCTCACCGCGCCATCTGGCGTCGCGAAGATGTAGAGAGCATGCTGGTGCCGGGCGCGGGGTGAACGAGCCGGGAGCTCGTTGGCGGCGTAGACTACGAGGGGAAATTTGTTGAAGAGGCGCTTGACCGGCGGCGGGATGGTGGTCAATGTTCGAAAAATGGATTTTCCCTCAGGCTGTTGGTCCGGTCGCTGGGGCTGCGATTGGTTGTTTGCGGGGCCAGAGTCATCGGATGGCATTGTCGGCGGCGCCCATAGCTGGGGTCATTGCCTTTCTATTTCCCAATTCTAAGCCCAGACCGGCAATTCTCCGGCTATATGCCCCGGACGGGGTGTGGGGGTAACGCCCAGGATTCCAGGATCCCCCCCCTAAACGTCATCTAAGAACGTGGCCTGCACGCATCCGAGGGGCTGTTCGTGAATTAGCCCAATCGTCCTTGATCACCTGTCAATTTAATATCGTTATTTAGTTTCGTTTAATGTTCAATTGAACAGCCCACCTCTTCTCTATCTATTATCCTAGGCCCATTCTTGATTCTATTTATCTAGTCGAACTCCTTACTGTTAGAGGAGTCGACAGGCTTGTCCCGGACTGTTCCGATTGCACTGTCATTTCTCTAGGCGCTTGGTTTTTGGCCAATCCATGCTTCGGGGGCTCTCCTTTTGTCAAGCAGTTCTGTCTCCGCTGGGATATCTCCTAAAGGGACAGTACAGATAGTGGTTAGGCTGAACAAACCATTAGGCAGTTGTTGCCTTCACAGTGCCGCCTTTGGAGTACAGTGTCTCTCCTCATTTCAAACAATCTCTTATACTAATCGTCTTATCTATAAGTAGGAACCGTTATCACAATGCGTGGCTAGCTGTCCGCCTAGAGCCGCCGTTCACATGCAGTTCCGTGGGCCGGAGTCCCTCAACCAATACGCAATACGTATCCGGACCTCGGCAAATCTCGTTACTGAGCACGGCCACCCGCATCCTCCCACAACGCCACACCATATTCCGACGGAACACACACAAGCCTCCCAGTGAAGCACAACGTGTAAGAAGCAGAACAAGCCGTCCTACGGTATATAAGTTGCTCAACTCTAGCACTCTTTCATCAAACAGCCGCCCGGCTAGCTCAATCGGTAGAGCGTGAGACTCTTACCACCCTTCTAGGGCGATATCTCAAGGCTGCGGGTTCGACCCCCGCGTTGGGCTCAATTCCCAATCAAATTCTTTTTTGCAAATAAATGTATATAGGAGGTGGTGGTGTTGATCTTTTGGCTGGCGGGCGAAACAACCGAAAAATTCACTTCTCGGTACACTTCCGAGGAATCGCCGAGCCCCAACTCTCCCGGGACACTAAGATTTAAATGGTTTTCCGTTCTACCTGCATCTTTTTGTACACTAAAAGTATTGATTTTGTTTCATAAATTCTCGAGAATGCTTTCTTGATATCTATTTCGGCTCAGATGGTTTCCGGATATCGGGTCGGCACGGCCGAGTCGCCGACCCGAGATTCCGACCACTGCCCGAAGCAGATGCATCCAGCGTGCCTGCCTCATTCGTAGAGAGGAAGACTTGACATGCGTATCTACCTACCTGCATGGGAGGTACGCGTGCCAGCTTGGCTGTACCTACACCTTCCAGCTTTCAGCCTGCGTACTTACAACATCCCAGCAGTACTGCCGTCAGCACCAGCAGCATGCTTGTTGGGCTCAGAGGACTGAGCATGTCTGGCTCCGTTGGACGAAGAGCAGCAGCAGCCGCCACCGCAAGAAGAGACCCCCAAGACCAACGCAAGTGGATACCCAGAAGTCCAGGACTTACCTCTATGGTGTACCTGCTGTAGACCTAGCCGATGTACCCAATCTTGACCTTACATGCATCAAGCACCAAGACATGTATACGCACCACCAAACGCTGAAGAAGAAAACCGCAACTGTAAAGAGCTGTGGGCCATTTTGTATGGTCGAGAATGGGCGGAGAGCGTATCATATCTTCCACAGTCTGCTACATTCGCGTCCCTAACGCTTGAATGAGGTATCTGTACTGTAGAATTAGGACAGGCCCCTCTCTTCTTGTTACTGCCGAAACTTGCTCAGAGATTTTGAAATTCTTTCTGGTACCATTTATTTAGGGCATCGGAAGGAATAGCAAGTAGGTCGGGATTGTCGATGAAATACATGGATTTTTGACAAGTTCCTATATAGTTGATGGGAATGGATATCCATTACTGATGTTGGATGTTCATAAAGCTGACGATATATAGGAACTACTGGAGCATATGCATTACTCAACAAGCTGGCTTCCATTGAATACCTTCATGGCATCCCCTAAACACAAACCATGCTCACATTCCTTCCGGTATCTGCATCATCCCCACCATGGTCCAACACCGCAAAAGCATACTCCCCCTTCTCCAACTCCCACTCACCCATCCGATTCACAACCATCAAAAACCGATCCACGTCCACCTCCAACCTCACCCTCCTCTTCTCCCCCACCCCAAGCTCCACCCGCTCAAACGCAACCAGCTGCCTCACCGGCTGCGTCACAGCCGACACGCGCTGCAGCAGATACACCTGGACGACGTAGGCGCCGGCACTGGCACCGGTATTCTCCACACTGACAGCGAACGCAACGACATCGCCAGCCGTGAACGTGCCACTCTCGCCCCCGCTCACTGAGCTACCCCCAAAGCCCCCAAGCGAGAACTCAGTGTACGAAAGCCCGTACCCAAACGGATACGCCGGCGCAGCATCCGCGTCCACATACCCGGCGCCCCACGCGCTGCCCTTCTGGTTATAGAACACGGGCAGCTGGCCCTCGAGCATCGGCACAGTAAGTGGGACGCGGGCGCCGGGACTGACGCGCCCGAACAGCGTATCGGCAATGGCATGGCCGCCGGCCTGGCCCGGAAAAAACGCATTCAGCACCGCGGCGGCGCGGGAATAGTACTGTGGGATCGCGAGGGGCCGGCCGCCCTGCAGCACGAGGATGACGGGCTTGCCGAGCGCGAAGACGGCGTCTGCAAGCGCTGTCTGGTTGGGCGATAGGCCGAGGGTGCCGCGGTCGCCGTTTTCCCCGTCGCTGGACCACGCGCTGCCCAGTGTGAGGATTATCGTGTCCGCGGAGCGGGCGGCGGTCCTGGCTTTTTGGATGGCGTCGGTTTGGTCGACGAGGTTCCAGAAGAGGAGGAGTTCTGCGTTGACAGAGTTTACGTTTTCGATCTTTTGGTAGGTGTTCCAGGCTTGGTACTCTAGACGGATGGTATGGGTTGCTCCTTTGCGGAACTTAAAAGAAGCGGATCCGGGAGGGGGGAGCGTGCTATTGACTGATGTATAAGCTCGGTTTTCGATGTTCGAAAGGATGTTGCCGCTTGTGGAAAGCCCAGTGTCTGACAGTAAAGCACCGTCGACGTAGAGTTTGGCGGTGGTGTTGGCACTGACGGCGACACCGAGCCAGCCATCAATATCGACATCCACGGGAACTGTCAGCTCTCCTTCCCAGATTGCACTAAAGTTATTTGACGGGAGCCTTGGTGGTGGGTAGAGACCCCAGTCAAGGACAGGCACTTCAAGCTTTGTGACCACTGGGTTGCTGAAATTTGTATCGGCGTAATAAGTTGCCTTAAGTCCTCCCTTGGAGCCATCTGCAGAAAGCAGATATTCTGGGATCGGATATTGAGCATTATACAGCCAAGTATTAGAGCCCCAGCTCGAAACTAACTCGCAATTAGAGCCCTGTGCTGCGAGCTCATTCAACACTGCTTGCCGCATGGTAGTAGAGTTGGCAACTGGATAGGCTCCCCATTGGCCGGAGTAGTCCCCATAGTTGAGTATATCACTAAATGGCCCTATCAATGCAATCTTTTGGATATTTTGTTCAGTAGGCTTAAGCGGTAAGGTATTGTTACGGTTCTCTAGCAGCACTATGCTCTTTTGCGCGGCTTCTAGTGTCAAAGAGACATGGTCAGCAGTCAACTTATTCGGATCTATGTCTCCTGGTATGTAAGGGTTGTCGAAAAGCCCTAGGTCGTATTTGACTTCAAGGATCTTCCGGACATGAGATTGAAGTGTGGTGAGAGGAACTGTGCCATTGGCTACCAGGTCGACGGTAGCCTGTGGCTTGTATATTAGTACATGGAAAGTCAGGTAGACTGATTCAATCACTCACGTTGAGGTAGATATCCAGGGGAAAGTCGTAGTACTGAATCATTCCTCCAGCATTGAACCATTGTTGTATGGTATCAGCATCTGAGCTAGAAACTCCATGCTGCGTCTGAAGCATCCTCATTCCTAAACTTTGTTAGCAATCCATTCAGTGGCATAGCCAAGCCGCTTACCGGTATCGTCTGCAGTCACAAATCCGTCAAAGCCCCAATCGGACAGAGCTTGATACAGCATGGGATGCACATGAGCGGGAACGTCATCAAGCTCATTATAGGACATCATAATGCCCCGCGCCCCGCCATTGTCAATGACAGCTTTAAACGGGACGAGTAGCTCTTGCTGGATCTCCCGATTACCACGCCCCATCCAAGGGGCCGCGTTACGTCCTGACTGTGGCGCGCCATACGCAGCAAAATGCTTTATGACTGGCACAACGGCATCGGGATCAGACCAGGACCCATTTTTGGACAATCCAGAGGCATAAGCCACGCCCATATGAGAAGTTAGGACCTTGTCTTCACCCCAAGCCTCTTGTGCTCGCCCAAAACGTGGGTCCTTTCCTAAATCCAAAACGGGGGACAAACAAGCGTGTACACCGATAGATCTTGCTTCTGATCCAATAGCACGGCCAACGCGGTGGACAAGATTGGTGTCGAAGCTGGCTGCCATGGCGATGGATTGTGGGAACATTGATTGTTTAAAAGACCCAACGCCGTGCAGGCATTCTCCAAAGTGCATAAATGGGATTTTGAGTCGTGACTTTTTGGCATTGAGTGCTTGAACAGAGTTGTAGTGAGATTTGTTGAGGGGATACCTATATCTTGTCAAAAATGTACCACGAGCTGAAGAAGTCTTACCAGTCGTGCATAACGCCAATGGAAGCATCCGGTGCGTGTCTCATGGCGTAATCTGGCTAACCTTAATATCGTTTGTCTTCTTGATGCGTAAATAGAATGCTTACCGTATAGACCATTATCTGAATTTGGGCCCACAACATTATCTCCAAACATTAGATGTAGTTGTAGAACTGGTGTTATTGTTAGATGTAATTTCAGAATTCAAACGGTGATTTTCACCAAGCTCCGGGACTGTCATTTCGGACACTAGTCCGTTAATGAAGGCATTTTTATCTGCCCTTGAAGATATACTCTGAGAACTGTCTACCTCATTCTGAGCGACGATTACAGCGGCTTCCAGGAGCAAGAAAGCCACGATATAAAGAAAAATAGATGGGACCGTGGACCAATTCATTGGACTTGGGAAATGGCAATTGACTTGGAAAACAGTGTACTTGGCAACAATTCAGATCACACAAAGCAGATAAATGCCCCATTCCTGGAGACCAAGCAACCCGAATGATATCATTCCCTGCGGGGATGTAGAGACACGACGTCAAACCAAGTCTTGACAGCAGGGAGTTTAGGCGGGGTGATAGTTCAGACGGAACAGCCACAGCCGAAGACTTCGTATAGTTGTAGGGAAGCAATCCGGTTATATGCAAAACGGAAGGGGTAGCCGGAACAAAGTTGTTGATGCCGTCACAACCCAGTCAACCACCTCTTTTGGAAGCGACAAGCGAACACAGAGCCGTCGCTCCTAGCAACAAGACGACGTCCGGTGCAACGTCAACGTCACCTGCCCATTTCCCCGCATCTCGTTTCACCACCCCGATTAGGCCTGCCCGCTACGGATACACCCGCCCGCAATATGGGAGATCGGCGATATTGTTTGTCTATTCTAACAAGGTGTTACGGCAGACTTTGAATGCGACTCGGGACGGCCTCTGTCACTGTTTGGTCACCGCTGCCGTAGACCCATGCATTAACCACCGCTTTGATGTCAGCCCATGGCAGGCCACAGACCCCTATTTATTATGTATAACAGAGATTTCTGCCAAGTGCACGAGGAATTTCTTGAGTCTTGGTCGCCATCTTCTTCAAAAGCAGCCCGCTCGGGGCCTGGTGTCCTCCGTCAAACTCATTCATGATGCCAGGAAAAACACCTATCAACAAGTTAGCCATCTTGCTTGCTGGAGTGGCAGCCTTCACGCCTACTCAAGCTGCCGACCCAGCCGAGTTTGATGTTTTAAAATACGTCGACCCGCTGATCGGTACAGCCAATGGAGGTAAGGAAGCCATGCTCCCTTCGCCTACCACCACTAACAACTGGAACCAGGCCATGTCTTTGCCGGCGCGACGCTGCCCTTTGGGATGGCGAAAGCGGTAGCCGACGTCACAGGCGATAACCAGGGCGGCTTCGCCAGCGACGGCAGCAAGATTATCGGCTTCAGCCACATGCATGACTCTGGAACCGGCGGCGTAGGATTCCACCTCTTGCATAACAAGCCGTCTACTCCATCTCGTGCAAAGCTGACAAGTATCTAGTCACCGTCTTTGGGAAACTTTCCTCTGTTCCCGCACCCAGGCTGCCCTGGGAATAACTTCGAGAGCTGCCAATACAACAAAGGGACCCGCGCAGTCAACTCCATCAATGGCTCGGAGAAGGCGTCGCCGGGATACTTTTCCGTCGTGCTCGAGACAGGCGTGCAAGGCGAAGCCACCGTAACAGAGCACACGGCACTGTACCGCTTCATGTTTCCCAATGGTACCAGCGGAACAGAAGAACCAGCGCAACCCCTGATCCAAGCAGAGCTGAGCGACCTTCCCAACAGCTTCCGCAAGGGCGAGATCGCAGTCGACAACGCCACAGGCCGTATCACGGGCAACGGAACCTTCGCTCCCAGCTTTGGCAGCGGGACGTACAACGCGCACTTCTGCGCTGACTTCTCCGGCGCTACCATTGTTAACACAGGCGTGTATCGCTACAACGAGGCCGGCCTCACGCCTAAGCGCCTGCTCGTTAACTCGCAGATGCAAAGCGACGGCCCATTCGGCGCGTGGGTCCAGTTCCAGCCGCCCAAAGGCGCGGGGCGCATCCTCGCACGCGTGGGGTTGAGCTTCATCAGCATCGAACAGGCGTGTCAGAACGCAGAGCGAGAAATTCCGGAGTTTGATTTCAACGGAGTGAAGAAGGCTGCAGAGGCGGCGTGGCGGACCAAGCTAGGCGTGATGACTATTGATGCAGGGAACGCTAGCACGGCGCTGCAGAAGGTCTTCTGGAGCGGTGCGTATAGAACGTTCATCTCGCCTCAGGACTACACCGGCGAAAACCCGCTTTGGACCAGCCAGGAGCCGTACTTCGACTCGTTTTACTGCATCTGGGACTCTTTCCGGACGATCCACCCGCTGCTGACGATCCTGGATCCGCAAGCCCAGACGCTGATGATCCGCAGCTTGCTCGACGTGTATCGGCACGAGGGCTGGCTGCCCGACTGCCGGATGAGGTAAGTCTTCCATGTTCAGTGCGTGTTGACCACTCACCTAACCGCCTGAACAGTCTCTGCAAAGGCTACACGCAAGGCGGGTCGAACGCCGACGTCGTGCTTGCCGACGCACTGGTCAAGGGCCTGACGGCCGACATCGACTGGGAGACGGCCTACGCAGCCGTGGTCAAGGACGCGGAGCGCGAACCCAAGAACTGGGACCTCGAGGGCCGTGGCGGCCTGCGCAGCTGGAAGAAACTCCACTACATCCCGGTCGACGACGTCGACAAAGACGGCACCGGCTTGCATACCCGCAGCATCTCCCGCACGGTCGAGTACGCGTACAACGACTTTTGCATCGCCCAGATGGCGCAGAAGTTTGGCAAGGCGGCCGATTATAAAAAGTACGCCAAGCGCAGCACGTACTGGAAGAATCTGTTCAAGGAGGACCTGGTAAGCGCCCTCTTTTCTTTTCTTTTCTCCTCACACGCTCTTCCCTCTACCACTCTCTTCCTCTGCTGCCAGTCAGTCAGTCAATTCTAATCTTACCAACCCCACAGCCCTCAATCCTCCCCACAGCCGCCTCGTCAAACTTCACCGGCTTCCTGCAACCGCGCCTCACGAACGGCAGCTAGGGTTACCAGGATCCCCTCCTTTGCAGCCCGCTCCTTGACTTCACAGGCTGCTACCTCACCTCGACAGGACACGAGACGTACGAAGGCTCAGCCTGGCTCTACACGTTCTACGCGCCGCACGACATGGCGTCGCTGATCCAGACGCTCGGCGGCGCCAAGCCCTTCGCCCGGCGCCTGCTCGCGCTGCACCGCACGCCAGGCCTGCTCTACATGGGCGACGAGCAAGCGTTCCTAACCGTGTACCTCGGGCACTACGCGGGGCGACCGGACCTGGCATCGTCGCTCGCGCACCGTTACATACCGCACCAGTTCAACGCGACGCGCGCGGGCATCCCGGGCAACGACGACAGCGGCGCCATGGGCTCGTTTGCCGTCTTCGCCATGCTAGGCCTGTTCCCGGTCGCGGGCCAGGACGTCTACCTCGTCAGCGCGCCCTTCTTCCGCGAAGCCAGCATCACGAACCCCCTCACGAATCGAACGGCCACGATTAGAGCCCGCAATTGGGACCCCAAGAGTAAGGCCAGGTTCGTCGTCGAGGCGTCGCTGAATGGCGAACCTTGGTCTGCGAATTGGATCTCGCATCGGTTTTTTGCGGAGGGCGGCGTGCTGGAGCTGGTGCTTGGGGAGACGAAGGGGTCGTGGGGGACGCAGGAGGCGGACTTGCCGCCGAGCTTGAGCTTGTAGGTTGGTAGGTAGGTTGGGTGGTGGGTTGGTGCTTGGCTATGGTGGAGGTACTGGTGGTGGTGAGACAGCCGAGTGATGGCTGAGACGGCCGAGACGGCCGCGGCGGCGCGTGTTTGGGGCTAGGTCCCCGGGCAGGTGCAAGGTAGTGGGTACAGGAGGACTTGTCGGCGGTTGCGCAACGCGGGGGAGCGTTTTGGGCGGCGGCGGCGGCGGGGTCCGTAGTAGCTCACTCGACTCCACTGCAGCGCTTCCCGCGAGGCACGCTACTGCCTCGAATGATCTTCAGGGCCCCTGCCTCGCCCACCTCTTACAATTCGTAAACTGTATTCTACACTTTTCCACGCAGACACGCACACACACGCGATCGGCCATCCATCCAACCTATGCTCAGGCCCAGCAGGGTAGGTATGACATCAACGATGCGCGCGCCCATCAGTGAGGCGCGCATTACCTAGCCTTGCGCCGCAGGTGCCTCCCTACGCCATACGCACTACGTAGGAGGTAGGTAAGGACGCGATCGGCTGCAGTCGCCTGTGCGTCGCGCTGGCCCATACCTATACTATAGGCTGCATGCGACATGAGCGCCCTAGGTACCTCAGGTTTTCTAGAACTATTGCCACGGAGCCGGAGGCTGGGCCTTGCGGCGTGAGGCGAGGCGATGCGCTGCACGTGCTGCTGGTCGATGGTGAGGCGAGGCGAGGGGGAGGGGGGATTATAGCTCAGCTCAGCTCGGCGCTGTGGACGTGGTGGGTGGGTGGTTGGCCTTGATGAGCTTGACCACCAAGAGGTACATATGGGTTGGTGGTGGCTTCTTCTTCTTCGCTGTGGCATGCCTGCTTGTTTGCCACCGGCAGCAGCAGCCCCACCAGCAGTTGGAAGGTTTCTAGAACGGCCAGCCTTGCGCGCGTACCATCAGCGGTGGCTCGTTCGTGAGGGACCCGTCGTGCCGTCGACCATTTTTCCTCAGGCACTGTAGGGAGCCCGTCTCGGCCGAGTGGGGAGTGAGCGACGTTTGATGTCACGTCTTCCGCTCCTCAGCTCCCAAGCTTACAGCGGAGGGGGTCCCTGCGCTCCGCCCCGCTGCGGGCCTGCTTCAAGGCCCTTCCCGCCCCATACCTACAAGGTACCTACCCATCCCCCACGCCGAGTAGCCCCCGCGCACACGCCCCGACCTCGTCACCACAATGCCCGGAGATGGAGTTGGAAAACCATCACCCCACCGCGCTCACGCCACTCCACCAGCACCCAGAAGGCGCCTCCTCGCACCGCGGGCGGCCCGCCTCTCTCCCTCTCCTTTGGCATATATACCTCGCCGAGGCCCGCTTGGACCACGGCGGCACAGCGCGCGCGCAGCCACTCGTCGGTCTGCGACATGCTTGGCGCAGCGCAGCGCGGCGCTGCGTTGCGGCTCCGGCTCCGGCTCCAGCTCCAGCGCCTGTGCCCGTGCGGAGCCAAGAGCTGCTCCGTTTAGAAACGAAGGCGCTCGGACGGTGGCGGACTGGGCTAGGGGGTGCACGGATGGTTGAGGGGCACGGTGGGTGCCATAGAGGGGTGAGAGGGGTTAAGAGAGGAGAGGTGGAGCAAGCAATAGAGACTTGGCAAAATACCGAGGCTGGACGGCACGGAAAGATGTATTGGAAATAACGCTTGACGGAAGAGACGGCATCCACCTACCGATGCTGTACCTACCTGCGAAATATTTTTGGAATCGACGCGTAAGAGGAGTGGCAGAGTCCTACGAGTGTGGTCGAGATAGAGTAGGTCGGACCTGCGACACCCTGCCCTACAACGCAATGCGTTTTGCTCAGAAAAGCAGTTGCTGGAGGCGGGTGGCTGCTGGCCGACGGCACCGGAAGTGAAACGATTCCGGCTTGATCAACTGCGCCCCCTTTTCCCGGCGATATGTATAGCAATTGCCGGGGACGAGGAGAACTCCTTGTCCACGTTTCGGAGCATTAGTCATGGTCCAGATACGAAGTCGCTACGGCGTCGCTAACAAGTAGACACCACGGCCGTAGGGCAGAAGAAGCTTCCATGGAAGCGGCCAGCCTTGCGGGGACTGGGATGGCCCAGGGCCGCGTCGGATGGTGGCTACCCGCCAGTGTGGCTCGACAGGGCAGGCGGCCGGCGCCATGGAAGAGGCGTCCCGGATGTCGTGATGCGTTGTGCTGGCTCTATTTGGCGCAATGTGGCGTCGAGTAGGGTAGCAGCGGGGCAGACCGTGCGTTGCGAGTATGTAATATACTAGCTGGCTAGAGAGAGAGGCTACTATGGGAAACGAGATAGTAGATGAAACGACAGATGAGCAGCTCCCCAGTGACGTAGCGAGGTGGGGAGGTGTTTCGCGCGAGGGAGAAGCGAAGGGCGGTTCAGCCCTGTGAATGGTGATGTCGGGACAAGGCAATCTTACATACGATAAATCCTTTGTTGGTCCGGGCTTGAATTGTCGCATGGGCGCGTGACGGAGAAAGAGGTGGAGATGGCAGAGGAGGAGCGGAGAGAGAGTACGTAGGAAGGAAGAGAGGGAGAGAGAGTAGCCGATTGCGGAGAAGAATAGCTTGGCCGTGTGTGATAGCTAGCTAGTGCGTGATGAGATAGGTGAAAAGGTAGAGAGATAGGCAAGGACACGAGAAAGGCAGGCGGAGGGCGAATTGCGATGGGCAAGGGTTTCTCGTTGCACCTCAGATCTCCCGCGGCTAGCGGACCCTGCTGGGCCGATCGGTGGGCCGTGGGCGGTTGCCCGATTGGCCTGCAATCCCACGAGATTGCTTTTGATTGCACCAGCCAACGAGCCGCTCTCTGCGCCCAAATCTTTTCCAACGGCTGCTCATGCGACCTCCCACTTGGGGGCACAAATGACTATCACCAGCTGATCCAGGACCCCTTTCGGCCAGCGCTTGTCGCAGCTCTCACTCAGGCCGTGTCATCGCCCGAGCAACGCGCATTCTCCGCCGTCATGCACACTGCCTACTGTTCGCCCGCAGCGGCCTCCTCGCTCGCCAAATGCTGCAGCAATACACTAACAGAGACGGCCAGACTCCAGTGCGAGGACCCGCCGGATATAAACAGCTGCACGCGACATCCTGCGACTGTGCCCTGCCGCCCTCCCCCCTGTGCTCCGTGCTGCGAACCCCCAAGATCAGCAAATGAGCGCATTGCACCCCAAAGTGGAGCCTCCGCCCGCCTTCGACGAAGCGCGCGCCCATCAGTCAGCGGCTAGGTACGAGCGGCCACCTCGAGCCTCAGGAGCCCGTCTTGTACCTTGTACTCCGTAGCTGCTACTACCGTCGTTACCTGCGTGCCTCGAGCCGCCGTCACTCGTTCCACCTCCCCGACACTC
This sequence comes from Aplosporella prunicola CBS 121167, assembly GCF_010093885.1. Taxonomy (NCBI): domain Eukaryota; kingdom Fungi; phylum Ascomycota; class Dothideomycetes; order Botryosphaeriales; family Aplosporellaceae; genus Aplosporella; species Aplosporella prunicola. The sequence continues at coordinate 175,776 of NW_022983557.1, forward strand.
TCTTACGCTCCTCCGCTCGCTACAGTCTCAACGTCGGCGTCAGCAGGGGTCTCTTGTGTCATTTCGCAACGCCCCGACCGCCTAAATACGTCCTAGCCGTTTGGACCACCGCCTCTATTCAGCCTGCTCCTTCGTGACGGCTTTCCTATTGAAGACCAAGGGGCCAAGGCTTGCTACGCCGCAGCACTCTCATCTATGCCCGACCGCTCTCCCTCAATTGCGTGTCTCACAAAACAAACTCTCACCGTCCTGCTCCCGCTAGGGATTCCCTGAGGGTGACCATGGCCGACACTTCCGCGCGGCCGATAAGCTTCTTGCCTTCAATAAAATGTTCGGATTGTGGCGTCGAGATCGAAATCTCGAAGATGGGTGACCATGTCTGCGGCACCCAAGCTTCCGCCGCGCCAGTCCCTCCTCCGCAAGCTCCGCGGAACAAATCGACAAAGAGCTTCTTCGACAAGGCGGCTTCGTTGACCAGTAGCATGCGCGGCTCCGGCGGGCTTTTGAAGTCCAGTCGGAGCGCGCAGCAGCCGCCGCGCATCGACACTGGTGCCGCGAGTAAGTGTCCTCGCTCTCGTGCGGCGCGTATTTCATGCTGACTTCTTCGCAGACAAGCCGTTCCTTGGAGTCGACACGTCTACGCCCGTCGCCAGCTCAAACTACTCAAAAAGCGCTGCGTCTTCTGACATCCGCAGCAAATCGCCTCAACAAAGCTACAGACCGCCCTCCCATGAACTCTTCACCAAAGATGGTGGAGTCCAGCAAGAAGATTTCAGCCCCGAGGAACCGAGGCCGCTTCCGAGCCACAACTACCCTGAGTCGAATCCTCTCTTTGCGCCTCGAAGCCCGAGACCAGACGGTGGTAACAGTGTGATGGAGAGAATGAACGGCCTTACGTCGGGTCCCTTCGATGCACGACCAAAAAGCCCGTTTGGCGCAAGGCCAAAGAGTCCGTTCGATTTACGACCAAAGACTCCCCAGGCAGAACCTGTGGAGGACGAAAAGTCGGCGCACAAGAGGACGACCACGTTGAACAGCTTCAAGAATCACTCGCGCACTCGCACCTCAAGTCGGGCCAGCAACATGACGCAAGAACGGCCAGGTACGCAACATTCAGACAAGTCGAGATCGTCAGTCCGCTCAAATGGCCCCTCGGGGCTGCCCGAAAATCCAAAGAAGCCAGGACCGCCCCCACGGCCGGCAAGGCCCGGAACCGTGGACACTTTCCTGGAAAAGCTGCAAGAGGAGGGCAATCATGCCACTTTGGCTGGCGTTAGCTCGACTTTTATGGTGCAGAGGAAGGAAAGCCTTGGGGGCGCAAGAAACCCCTCCGTTTCTCTCCCGAGGCGGCCCTCAGAGTCTGGCCCGCAGCACATCCCCCAGAAGCCTTCCGTGCCGCGAGTCGACACACTTCCCGAGCCACCCCAGCCGGCACAAGAAAACGCAAAGAGATTTCCGCGCCGGACTTCCAGCCGTAGCAACATCAGCTTCAAGAACGACACGCAGAACGCGCCGCCATTGCCCGGTCCTGCTGCAGAATTCCGCCTGCGGAACCTGTCACACGCACCGAGCGAGTCGGCTTCTTCGGAAGATTCTTCCGGATTCGACGGACGCAGCAACAGCGGCCGTTCGACTCCCCCTACTTCGGCTGGTTCCAGCCCGAACAAGGACTCTTACGTACCACAATGGGACAGGCCGGCCCACGAGCGCAAGGCTTCGAGAAAGGTCTCGAGTGCTGGCTTCGACGGCCGCAGCGATGCCCTTCGCTCTCTTAACTCCAACTCCCGCACCCCCACCGAAACCCACCGGAAGAACTCCAGCGTCAGCCGCCCCGCCAACCCTCAATATGTCTACGAGGCATTCCGTCCTCCGCCGGCGATGCCAGCTGTCGGTGAACCTCCCGAGTCTCCCATGGACCCTGCCATCCAGCGTGGTCTCTTCAACCCTTACCGCCCCCCTGAAATGACCGCCACCGAGATTCAGTCAGTTGGCGACAACAGCAGCAACGCACCCCCGATGCCTCCAGTTCCCGCCGAGGCCCCGCCACTCGCCAGGCCCCGGGACGCATCGGTCAGCAGTGGCAAGCGGCCTGGAACCAGCAACGGCCAATCCAAGGGCTCTTGCCGCGGTTGCAACGAGCCCATTATCGGCAAGTCCGTCAAGGCCGCTGACGGCCGCCTGACGGGCCGCTGGCACAAGCAGTGCTTCGTTTGCCGGACTTGCGCGTCGCCCTTCGCCACCGCGGACTTCTACGTGCACGAGAACCACCCGTACTGCGCGCAGCACTACCACCAGCTCAACGGTAGCTTGTGCCGTGCCTGCAACACGGGCATCGAGGGCGCGTACCTCGAGACGGAGAGGCGACAGAAGTTCCACCCGAGGTGCTTCAACTGCCGCACGTGCCGCATGCCTCTGCGCGACGACTACTTCGAGGTCGGCGGCATCCCGTACTGCGAGCGGCACGCGTGGCACGCCGCAAGGGGCCCCGGCCCTGGCGGACGTGGCATGGGTCTCGGTCCGCCAAGGCAGAATCCTGAGCGGAGGAGGACGAGGTTGATGATGATGGCCCCGATGGGCCCGCAGTATTGAACCGGGGGCGGAATTAAAGGAGTCTAGGCGTTGACGACTGTCTGATCGCCTACCTTTTTCTTCTCAACTCCACGTCATGCACGACGGGGCCATGCCGGCACGAGTGGCAACCATCCTTTCTCTTTTCTGATTTCTATTACTACGACACGATATGATGGGACGCCCTAACTATTCTACACACAATCACACAATCACACAACGCAGTCCCTAACCACAACACCCTCGCTATCTCGACAAACCCCTCTCCTCTGTTGAATGGCTCTTCTCTCTCCCGGTTACCGAAACGACTGACATGTTTCTATCGTCGCCGAAACGACCTCGTTTGGCATCGACCGGGTCCCTGCCGTTCTTTCGCTGGCGGCAGTTTATTTGTTTGGCAATCTCCTTACACTAAACTTCCGTCTCTCTTCTCGTCATCTTTCATCTCTGCAAGCTCGAACATTTTCCCGCCTTTCTCCTGATACCCATTTACTTCGCTTCGAGCATGTCGTATTTTCCTCGTGCTGGGTGGGCTGGGCTAGATTGGAAGGATCTGGATATACCCTTTCCGTTTCCTCTCGTTCTTCGGATTCCTGATTTCGTCAAGAAAGGGCTTTTTTTTCTTTAGCTCTGCCCTGCTCGGCACTGCGCCGTCGCCACCTACTATCTATCTCTTATCTCTGCCTCTGTCTCTGTTACTGTTGCTGCCTCGTTGTCGTCATCATCCTCGTCGCCGCCGTTTTGTTGATCGTTTTTGTTCATGCACGCACTCACCTTGTTGTCATTGTTTTTTCTGCTTTGGAAAAGTCTCGGCTTGTGAGCGTTTGTCTGTTTTCGTTGCGATTTTCTCTGGTGTCGTGGCTTATCGTTTTATGGTGCCGTCCGGTTTTCGGTTCTCTGGCGTCGTCATTGTTGTTGTTGCCGGCCAGCTGTTTTTGCGCGTGCCGGCTCGTCGCATCTCCCTTCCCTTCCTCATTCTTCTCGCGCTCTTTTTCGGCTCTCGCGATAATGTGTATTGTTAGGCCCTGTCATGATGGCCACGGCCCCCTGGGGAGGAACTCTTCACACTGCACTGGGTACTGCTTACCTGAGTGGCGGTGGTGGGAGTTCTTTTAGGCTAGGGGGGAGGACGCGGGCGCCAATGCGTTACTACCGGGTATGTAGGTATGTAGTTTGTAGTGTTTGCTCTGGAGGGCGTGCGCTTGCGTTGCGGGCGCACGCGCGAATGAACGAGTGGATTGAATGGTTAGGCTGTGCTCGGGTGTTGTTGAGTGCGTGAATGTGTGTGTGTGTGGTGTTGTGTGCACAGTGTTTGGAATTTCCAAGCCCCTAGAAGAAGAGTAGGTAGGTAGGTATATACATACATCAAATGCCTCGGGTTCGAGTGGCCTCAATCGCAATAATCCTACATACAATAGCCAGCCATCTAGCCATCACTCACTCGCCCACGGGGAGTCCAACAGACCCTAACAACCTACGCACGTGGGCGCGGCGTGCGGCACTAGATGGCGCGCTACTGTGTGCACTAGGTACCTACGGTACAGTACGCGCCAAAGGAAGGGCGCGAGGGAGCGGCGGCGCACCCTCGACCTCCACGCTTCACGCTTCACGCTCCACGCTTTCATCCATCCATCCATCCATGCAGTGCGCGCAGGCGCCGACCTCGGTATTTATCGATATGATTTGGTTGGATGAGACAGGACGATAACGTTGAGATGGGGGTGGGGGTGCTTCTTCACCGCCAGGCACGTATGCGCACAGTACCGGTACACTACTCGGTACGGAAGCACAACGCAAAGCAAAGCAGCGTACGTAGCCAGGTACATCAGCACGAAAAAAAAGCGCGCGATAACTACACAGCGAAGCGCCTATGTACGTGGTAGGCATTACATAGCAGCTAGTTGTTGGTTGGCTGGACAAGACTGTCGACGAGAGGTGTGGGTGATGGGTGGATGGAGCAGCGGTTGCCGAGGGCCGGATCGTCAGGGCCCGTCAGGCCGTGAGGCCGTGATCGGTGGCAGCGATTGGCGACTGGCAGGGTCCCGGTCTTGGATGCATGTGTCGGTGTGCAAGCGCGTGCGGTCTGGTACAATACGTACTCAATAGGGCAGGGGAACAGCGGGGCAGCCAGCCGCGCGCAGTAACTACTCTAGTGACATGCGTGCGTGCGTGCGTGCATGCATGCATGCGGTGGAAGGTGGAGATTACATACCTAGGCTAGGTCCTCCGCGGGCGCGGCACGCGATAAGAGAGGTTCGCGAGGGTTGGCTTGGTTTGGTTGCTTGGACGGCCTGGCGCGCGAACGGGACTGAGAGAGTCTGGAGCTGAGCGGAGCTGAGCTGGGGTGGAGCAGACCAAGTGGGGCGCCTATGTATGTATGTATGTATGGGGTGGAACTTGGGGTCGCTCCAATTGGGGTAGAGGCGGAGCGGCCTGGCCTGGTGGCCGGCGCTTTGTGTAGCTTGGTATAAATACGTAGGCGGGCCTGGTGCCTGAGGACCCTCTTCTTCCTCTTCTTCCGCAGCCATTGTGATCCAACGCTCTTCTGTACACGCAGCCAGACTCTCGCGCTTCTTTCGGGCCATTGCCCTGTCGTCAAGATTTTCTCCAATCTCCTTAACTCGTGAGTAGCTTCTGCCAATATCGTGTGTATCATGGATGAACGCAGTGCTGATGCCGCCGCCTCCTCCAGCGTCCACCACCCTTTTGCCGGCCGACGCTCTGCGCCCTCTGGTGGAGCATCGGAAGCCCCGTACAGGAAGTAAACGCAGCCCGGCGCCGTAGCACGCACACACAAGGAATCAAAGAACCAAATCAAGTAGCAAGAGAACCGAGTCGCCATGGCACCGCACGCGGACCAAGACGTCGGCCAGGCGAGGGGTGGTGCAGGAGACGGACGCAGCCGCAGCCAGGAGGAGCTGTTCCTCGTCGACTCGCCCAATGTCGAGTACACCGACACTGAGATCAAGAGCAAGTACACGTACCGCACGACGTCGATCGCGCGCAATGCCGACGGCCGCATGGTCGCCACCCCGCGCGCCACCGAGTACGACTTCAAGGTCGAGCGCAAGGTGCCGCGCGTGGGTATGATGCTTGTCGGTTGGGGCGGCAACAACGGCACCACCGTCACCGCGGGCATTATTGCCAACCGCCGCGGCCTGGAGTGGGAGACGCGCGAGGGCAAGCGCGGCTCCAATTACTATGGCTCCATGATCATGGCCTCGACCATCAAGCTGGGCACCGATGCCGCCACTGGCAACGAGGTCAACATCCCCTTCCACCAGCTGCTGCCTATGGTGCACCCTGACGACCTGGTCGTTGGCGGCTGGGACATCAGCAAGATGAACCTTGCCGATGCCATGGACCGCGCGCAGGTCCTGGAGCCCACCCTCAAGGGCTTGGTGCGCAAGGAGATGGCGGCCATGACTCCCATGCCTTCCATCTACTACCCCGACTTCATTGCCGCGAACCAGGAGGGCCGCGCCGACAATGTGCTCCCTGGCTCCAAGGCCAGCATGGCCCACGTCGAGCAGCTGCGCAAGGACATTCGCGACTTCAAGGCCGCGAACAACCTCGACAAGGTCATCGTGCAGTGGACCGCCAACACGGAGCGCTACGCCGACCTCGTGCCAGGCATCAACGACACGGCGGACAACCTGCTCAAGGCCATTGAGGCGGGGCACGCAGAGGTGTCGCCATCGACCGTCTTTGCGGTTGCGTGTATCCTCGAGGGCGCGCCGTTCATCAACGGGTCTCCCCAGAACACGTTTGTGCCGGGAGCGGTGCAGCTGGCCGAACGTCACAACGCCTTCATCGGCGGTGACGACTTCAAGTCTGGCCAGACGAAGATGAAGTCGGCGCTTGTGGACTTCCTCATCAACGCGGGCATCAAGCTCACGTCCATTGCGTCGTACAACCACCTCGGCAACAACGACGGCCGCAACTTGTCCAGCGAGCGCCAGTTCCGCAGCAAGGAGATCAGCAAGTCCAACGTCGTGGATGACATGGTGGCTGCGAACTCGGTGCTGTACAAGGAGGGCGAGCACCCCGACCACACCGTCGTCATCAAGTACATGCCGGCGGTTGGCGACAACAAGCGCGCCCTCGACGAGTATTACGCCGAGATCTTCATGGGTGGCCACCAGACCATCTCCATCTTCAACGTGTGCGAGGACTCTCTGCTCGCGAGCCCGCTGATCATCGATCTCGTGCTCGTCACTGAGATGATGACGCGCATCCAGTGGCGCGCGAGCGGAAAGGAGGAGTACGCCGGCTTCCACTCTGTGCTCAGCATCCTGAGCTACATGCTCAAGGTGAGTTCTTGCTGCTCCAACTGATTAATATACACCGGAATGACTGACTAACCTTCTGCAGGCGCCCCTCACCCCGCCCGGCACGCCCGTCGTCAACGCCCTCGCGAAGCAGCGCACCGCGATGACGAACATCTTCCGCGCGTGCGTCGGCCTCGAGCCTGAGTCGGATATGACGCTCGAGCACAAGCTGTTCTAGGCTTCTGACTTTAGTGCGTGCTGCTGCTAACATCGGCGCGTGCTTGGTGGCTGGATGAGCGCGCACTTCAACATGCGTGCGATGTTGTTGTTTTACTTTGATCCTCACTGTAGTCGCTCTTTATAAATAGGTTTGCCAAATTGCGTGGGTGTCGTTGAAGTGCCGTGAGGTCGTGATGCTGCCTGCCTAATGAAGATGCGTACTTGCCTTTCTTGTCCCTGCTTGGGAGTCGCGCCTGCCCTTCCCGTTACTCTTGCCTTCCTCTTACTCTTGCTTTCTTGCTGCTTTTCTTTCACTTTTTACCTCAGTCATTCTCCCTTCATACCTTACCTCCAGTCTCTTACCTCTCAAAACGTCACTGCTCAGACCTCATTCCTCAGTGCAACATCACAGCATAACCCACAATGCCTCCTGCGGCTGTTGGCCCGGAGAGACCTCCTAGCATGCCCCAGTCTTGCCCCCATCAAGAAGTCCCGTCTTCGACTTTGCCGGCCGACACTCCCACTACCCACGCCTTCATCCCTGGCGACGCCTTTACGCCCGCCGAGATCGCCATCGCCCTGGAAGAACGGGATGCAACACTCCGGCAACCATTCATACCGCCGCCAGGCGAGCGACCGTACGAAAAAGTCTCACTGGATGCGCTGATGCCGACACAGCGGGGCGTCGTGTTCAAAGGAAGAGTTCGCAACCTCCAGACGCTATCAACGCGGGCAGTGAGCCAGGCGCCAGGGGCAGCGAAGGGTTGCCTACGCGTGGTGATAGGAGATGAGGGCGGCGCCGTGATGTTGCGTCTCTGGCATGCCCAGGCCGCTTACCCACTACGTCTCGGCCAGCTGCTCAAGGTCTGGACGACGCATGTTGCGCATGCGCCGGTGGTGACGTATGCGCTTGCGCCTGAGAACGCGCCGCTTGTCACTAGCATCTTCCCTGAGCGGGACCGTGGTTGCCATGTCCAGCTGCTGGAGAGCATGGTGCATGAGAAGGATTGCCATGTCCCGTTGGGCTGCGCAGAGGCGGCTAGAAGTGGTAGGCCTGGTCAGATTCCCGGACTAATGGGCCTTGCGACGTTTGCAGAGGGAGGGTGTGAGGTGAGAGGCGCGAGGGTATTGGTTTGCGTTAAAGGTATCGGGGCTAGAAGGACAGGTATGTGGAATTGGTGTTGAGAGGATTAGGAGAGAAGAAAGTACTAATGTTGATCAGTGATGTGTAAAGACACCACCACCGCAACTACCGTCGCCTGCCGTGTCTTCGACAACACAACTTCGGCCACTCTCGACCTGTGGGATGTTAGCGTCGACTCTACGTCGACCTGGGAACCGCACAAAACGATTCTTCTCCTGACAGAACCCGTTTGCAGTCGTGTCAACAACACCAACGTGACCATACAACTCAAGATCAACAACTCTACGACCATCGACATCGACCCACTCCTCCCGGATGTCCGCCGCCTCCGCAGTCACGCCCAGCACATCCAGCAGATCGACTCCCCCGCACCCCCTTTCCCCTCCAACATCTTTGACATGCCAGCCATACATGCCGCTCTGGCCGTCAGCCCTATCGGCCTCGACTTAAGCAGGAGCAGGGTGCCAGCTCTTCCGCCGCTCCCACTCCACAGCCTCGCTGACCTCCACGCCGTCGCTCGTGCTTACCCGCTCCGCCCATCTCTGGCTTACGCCTCATTGCTGCTGCCCTCCCCAGAACTTACGGCTCTGCACCGCCGCGGGGCTCTCGCTATCGGCATTTGCCCGCGCTGCAGCCTTACGCTGCGAGCTAATGCTCTCGAGGCATCCTGTCTGCGCTGCACTGCACCTGCCATCCCCTCCAGCACCGCCAGCACCGGTGCATTTTCCTCCACTGCTAGCAGTGCGACCGCATTGCCTGATCACACTCCTACCACGGCAACAACAGCGTCAGCCGTACCACTGCGCCTCAACCCGCGCATACTCGGCCCGTTGGTCGACGAGACTGGCGCGCTGGAGCCCGGCGCACCGGCTGTGGCGGACGAGGCGTGGGCACAGTTGCTGGGGCGGAAGGTGGAGGAGGTGGTGCGCATGAAGGGGGATGAGTTGAGGGCGCTGGAGGAGAGGATTGCGTGGGTGAGAGTGACGGTGTTGATGGGGTGGTGGGGCGGGGATGAGGAGGAGGGAGGGGATGGAGGAGGAGCGGGAGCGGAAGAGGGAGGGGAAGGAACGGGGAGGTTGGTGGTGTTGGCGGTGAGGGTTTGATAGATATATATCTATTCAATGGAATGAAGTCCGAAGGGTGGATGACTGGACCGAGAGTCGGTGCGCAGATCGGCCCGCCGTCGACCTCCGCGATCGCTCTTGGCTCTGCCGCCGGTCATTCGACAATTGATCTTTCTTGAGCAATTGTCACACAGCATCGCCACCTAAGGGAAAACGAAACATACAATGGCCTCGCACACTGCTTCTCAGAGATATCTCAGCACAAGGGGTGGATCCTACGATGTACGCCCCTCGGCCCCCCGCAACTTTGCCCCGCCGCCAATTGCAATGCGCTGACTCAACCCCCACCAGCTGTCCTTTGAAGATGTCGTCCTCAAGGGTCTCGCCGCCGACGGTGGCCTGTTTATCCCCGAGGAGATCCCCTCGCTGCCCGCCGACTGGGCCTCCAAGTGGAAGGACTACACGTTCGAGGAGCTAGCCTACGAAATCTTCTCGCTCTACGTTTCGTCGACCGAGATCCCGGCCGCCGACCTGAAGGACCTGATCAAGCGGAGCTACGCGACGTTCCGGGCAGCAGACCGCACGCCGACAGTGACGCTCGACGAGAAGCGCAACATCCACCTGCTCGAGCTGTTCCACGGGCCGACGTTCGCGTTCAAGGACGTCGCGCTGCAGTTCTTGGGCAACCTGTTCGAATACTTCCTCATCAGGCGGAACAGGGGCAAGGCCGAGGGCGAGAAGGAACACCTTACGGTTATTGGCGCTACTAGTGGCGATACCGGCTCCGCTGCTATCTATGGCTTGCGCGGCAAGAAGGACGCCTCTGTCTTCATTATGCATCCGAAGGGCAAGGTCAGCCCGATCCAGGAGGCGCAGATGACGACGGTGCTGGATGCCAATGTGCACAACCTTGCCGTTGACGGCACATTTGACGACTGCCAGGACTTTGTCAAGGCGCTCTTCGCCGACGAGGAAATCAACAAGACGCACCGACTGGCAGCGGTCAACTCGATCAACTGGGCGCGCATCCTCGCGCAGATCACGTACTACTTCCACGCGTACTTTTCGCTGGTGCGGTCACCGGCCTTCACGTCGGGCGACCACGTGCGGTTCGTCGTGCCCACGGGCAACTTCGGCGACATCCTGGCCGGCTACTTTGCGAAGCGCATGGGCCTGCCGGCCGAGAAGCTCGTCATCGCCACCAACGAGAACGATATCCTCAACCGCTTCTGGCGCTCCGGCTACTACGAGAAGAAGGAGGTGCACGGGCGCGCGGCCGCCGGCGGCCTCAAGCAAGACGGCGCCCAGGCCCACGCCGACGGCGTCAAGGAAACCCTCTCCCCCGCCATGGACATCCTGGTCAGCAGCAACTTCGAGCGCCTGCTCTGGTTCCTGGCCTACGAAGTCTACGGCGGCGCCGCGAGCAGCAGCAGCAGCGTGGCGGACAAACGCGCCATTGCCGGCGAGAAGGTCAAGACGTGGCTGGCCGAGCTCAAGAGCAACGACGGCTTCGGCGTCGAGAGCGCTGTCCTCGCCGCCGCCGCCAAAGACTTCGAGTCCGAGCGCGTGTCTGACGCCCAAACCCTCGAAACCATCAAGCACGTCTACACGACCACGGCCAGCCAACAAGGCCCCAAAGCCAGTGCGCGCAACGGCACCGCCGGCACCCTCTCCGCGGCGGGCAACTACATCCTCGACCCGCACAGCGCCGTCGGCTTCGCAGCCGCGCTGCGCAGCGCCGAGCGCGCCCCGGCCCCTGCCCACCATATTGCGCTCGCGACGGCGCATCCGGCCAAGTTCTCGGCGGCGGTCGAGAAGGCGCTCGAGGGGCAGGAGGGGTTCCGGTTTGAGGATGTTCTGCCCGAGCAGTTTGTCGGGCTGGAGCAGAAGGAGAAGCGCGTTACGACGGTGCAGAAGAGTGAGGGGCTGGCCGGGATTAGGGAGCTGGTGATTCGGAGGGTGCGGGAGGAGAAGAATGCTGCGTAGGTAGGTTGGTGCTGTTATGTCGTTTTGGGGTTTGGGGTGATAGACTGCCTTTGCATGGATGGGCTTGCATGTGCACCTCTGTGTGAGAGAATCGAGACGTTTGGAGGCTGCATAAAATGGTTCAGGTATACATACATATACACACACGCTCGCGCTCTAAACGAAGAACGTTTTAGATGAATGGCACCACATACATGATTCCGAACCCAGCACACTAAAGCAGGTATAATTACTCTCTCTTAACCCCTAAAACCTACCCCACCCTAGCCCTCCTCACGATCCATATCATCACGGCCGCGCTTACCAGCTCCCCGCCTGCCACGCAACACACTGCCCTTCTTGCCCCTGCCCTCATGCAAATCCTTCATCTCCCTCACAGCAACACGCTGGGCCTCGCCCACGCGCTCACTCAGGACCATGACCTCGTCCTTCTGGACCAGTTCCTCGGCCAGCTTCTTGCCAAGGGCCGTCTCGATCCGCAGCCAAATCTCGACGTCGTACTGGGTGACGAGCGAGATGGCCTTGCCCGACTTGCCCGCGCGCGCCGTGCGGCCCACCCGGTGCACGTACGTCTTGCTGTCCGGCGGCAGGTCGAAGTTCACCACGTAGCTGACGGACGGGATGTCGAGGCCGCGGGCGGCGACGTCGGTCGCCACCAGTATGTCCCGCGCTTTGGCTTTGAACTTGTTGAGCGCGCCGAGGCGCGCCGACTGCGACAGCTGCCCGTGCAAGGGGATGGCGCCGAAGCCCAGCGTCCGCAGCAGGATCGCGATGCGCTGGGTTTCGTTGACGGTGCGGGTGAAGATGATGGTGGGGTGGCCGAGCATGTCCGACAGCAGGTGCACGAGGTACAGGTCCTTGTGCTTGTGCGGGATGAAGATGTAGTTCTGCAGCAGCGTCGAGACGGTCTGGTGCGAGGACGAGGAGATGGCGACGCGGAGGGGGTTGCTCAGACTGGCGCGCTGGAGGCTCTCGACTTTGGAGCTCATGGTCGCCGAGAACAGGTAGGTTTTGCGGCCCTCTTTGGGCAGGACTTTTAGGATCTTATCCAGGATGGGCCCGAAGTCCAGGTCGAGCAGCCGGTCCGCCTCGTCCATGACGAGGTAGCGCAGCGCGCGCAGCGAGAAGCCCTTTGTGTTCTCGAGGTGGTCGAGCAGCCGGCCCGGCGTCGCCACCACAATGTGCGGGTTCTTGCCCAGCGCGATCTGCTGCGGTGTCATATCCATGCCGCCGACGAGGACGGCGCACTTGACGCCGATGAGGCTGCCCAGCGCTTCGAACTGCTGCGAGATTTGGTAGGCCAGCTCGCGCGTCGGCGCCAGTATCAGCCCGAATAGCTTCTGCTGCTTCTCCATCAGGTCTTGCAGGATGGGCAGCGCGAACGCGGCTGTCTTGCCTGACCCTGTCTCGGCCAGCCCGATCAGGTCCCGCCCTTGTAGCGCCAGCGGTATCGCTTCCGCTTGGATGGGCGTCGCGTGCTTGAAGCCCAGCTGCTCGCAGCTGTCGCATAGCTCGGGGATGATGCCTAGGTCGCGGAATGTCTTGCGCTGCTGCTCTCCCGCCGCCGCCTCCTCCTCTTGTGCCGATTCCTCCTCCTCCTCCTTCTCTTCCTCCGCCTCGTCGCTGCTCTCGCCGTCCGAAGTCGCTTCTTCTACGGCCTTCTTCGCCGGCTTGCGTTTCTCGACGGCGTGCTTCTTCGCGGGGCGCACGTTGCTGGCACCGCTGCGCGCGGCGGCGGGCTTGTGGGAGTCGTTGCTAATCTTCCTCTTCTTGATTGCCGGCATGGTGGGCGTGTTGTGCTAAGTGAAGAAGGAAGAGAGAAAGTGTCGGCGACGCGGGCGTGAGACCAAAATTCCCTTATCGCGATAAGCATCCCGCAGCGATTTTTTGATCATCGACGACGATTGCGCTTCTTTGCTTCGGCAGAATTCCTGCCCGCAACACTCCTCCATCCCTCTCCCTCTCTGTTTCTCTCTCATACTTTTCTAAACTAATTCAACCATGGCCAAGAGAAGAGTCAAGAAGCGCACCCATGTCGGCGCGGCCAATGCGCCCCACGACGCGCCCAAGCCCGGCGACAATGCCCCCAAGAGCATGGTCATCCGCGTCGGAGCCGGCGAGGTCGGCTCCAGCGTGTCGCAGCTGGTCAAGGACGTCCGGCACGTCATGGAGCCTGGCACAGCAGCCCGACTAAAGGTACATGGGAAACACACCGGAAGAGAGACGCGCGCGCGCAGCTAACGACGAGGGGATATAGGAACGGCGGTCGAACAAGCTGCGCGACTACACCACCATGGCCGGCCCGCTCGGCGTCTCCCACCTCCTGCTCTTCTCCAAGTCCGAGACGGGCAACACCAACCTCCGCCTGGCGAAGACGCCGCGCGGGCCGACGCTGCATTTCCGCGTCGAGAAGTACTCGCTGGCCAAGGACGTGATGCGCGCGCAGAAGCACCCCAAGACGGGCGGGCACGAATACCACACGGCGCCGCTGCTGGTTATGAACAACTTCACGAGCAGCGCGGGGGCGAGCGAGAGCCGCGCGGCCAACGCCGTCCCGCCCCAGCTCGAGTCCCTCGTCACCACCATGTTCCAATCCCTCTTCCCGCCCATCTCGCCGCAAGCCACGCCCCTGACCTCGATCCGCCGCGTCCTGCTGCTGAACCGCGAGCCCGCGCCCGCCGACTCAAACTCGTACGTCATCAACCTGCGCCACTACGCCATCACGACCAAGATCGTCACCAAGAACGTCCCCAAGAGCATCCGCCGCCTAAACAACGCCACCAAGCTGCCCGCCAGCTCCGAGAAGAAGCGCAAGGGCCTGCTGCCCAACCTCGGCAAGCTCGACGACGTCGCTGACTACCTGCTGGACCCGGACGCGGGCGGCGGCTACACCAGCGCCAGCGACACAGAGGTCGAGACGGACGCCGAGGTCGAGGTCCTCGCCAATGCCACGCGCCGCGTCCTCAACCGCAAGGAGAAGCAGCGCGCCAAGGACGCCGCAACAGGCGCCGCGTCGCGGCCCGACGACGCCCGCGCAAACGTCGAGAAGCGCGGCGTCAAGCTCGTCGAGCTGGGGCCGCGCATGAAGCTGCGCTTGCAGAAGGTCGAGGAGGGCTTGTGCGGCGGCAAGGTCATGTGGCACGAGTCCATCACAAAGTCCGCCGACGAGGTCCGCAAAATGGACAAGATGTGGGACCAGCGGCGGAAGGAAAAGGAGGAGCGCAGGCGCATCCAGAAGGAGAATGTCGAGCGGAAAAAGAAGGAGAGGGGCGAGACGGGCGAGGAGGAAGACGATGAGGACATGGACGCCGATGATGACGACGAGTGGGATAGTGAAGGCTTGGATAACGATGGCGCGGGAGACGTGGGGAGCGCCGACGAAGAAGACGAGGACATGGAGGACGTCGACGAGGACGACGAGTGAGCGCTCTCGCGCACCAATTTCTCTGATATCATTGTATGGAGCTGGCTTAGAACACGCACGGGGTCTGGGCCGACAAACAAAAAAAAAAATTCTGAATCGCTTTTCCAACCTTGCAGCAGCAGCAGCAAAAAAACCCGTAACCCAGGGCCAACCAACGACACGCATCCCACACGCCTCCCACACGCCTCCCTTCTATTACACACGCGCCTCAGCAGCGGCGCCCATGACTGCTCACTCACTCAGCCTTGACGCGCTTATCAGCCGGCTGGCCATTCTGCTCCGACTCCACGGAGCCGCGTTTCCTAGACGCGTCGTTCCTCCTGCGCGCCTCCTCAGCAGCCTCCCACTCCCGGCGCTTCTGCTTCTCAGCGGCCTCGCGCTCGGCCTGGCGCTGCTTGTAGGACTCGCGAATGCGCATTTCGACGCGGACGAGGTCGTCCTCGGAGACGGCGTCGTCGATGCTCTCGAGCACGCTGTGCACCGTCGACACGTGGTTGGCCTCGTGCTTGTCGTCGCGGAAATGGGGCGAGCCGTCGTCGGAGCGCTTGAAGCGCCAGCGCGATTCAGAGTCCTTGTAGCACTCGATGATGCGCCCGTCGAGTTGTTGGTCGATGGCTTTCATCGCGGCCCACTCGTCGTCTGTGATGTGTAGGGGTGCGAAGAGCCGGTAGTCGCCTTTGCCGTGGAAGACGTAGAGGTCGAAGCTGGGCTTGGCGTCGTAGTCGGGCTCTTGTTGTTCGTCTTGTTGCTGTGAGCTAGTGCCGTTTGCGGCAGCGGGAAAGTCGCCCAGCTTGAGGCGGAAGTCGACGGTGTTTTCGTGGGCGGGCTTCCATTTGAGAATGTGCTCGTCGGTGCCGAAGACGTAGGGCGTCTCGCGGCAGGTGAAGATGAGGCCGTCGCTGCCGTGCTTGAGCGAGGGCAGCTTGACCTTGAACATGTGACTCAGCGCGTAGGGGAACGACATGTCCTTGAACTGGACCTCGAAGAGCTGCGACTGCAGGGCGTCCTTCTGCACGTGCTTGAACAGCTTCTCCCAGGGCTTGTAGACGTTTTCGCGGAAATAGGCCAGGCGCTTGTCGAGGGGTTTGTGCGTCTGCAGCTGGTGGTCGAGCAGCAAGCAATCAAAGACCAAGAAGCGCAGGCGGTGCTGGCCATTGGGCTCGGCGTCGTAGACGAGCTCGCCGTCGATGATGGTGTTTGTGTGGAAGCGGTTGAAGCTGGGGTCGGCGTGGTGCGGGAAGTGCAGCCCTTGGACGTAGTAGTAGTCGTTCTTGCGGTCGATCAAGTAGTGTATCTCGTTGCCCAGGTCGTCCTGCGTGAAGTACAGCAGGCAGCGGATGCCGTCCGTCTTCTCGCACAGGTAGTAGTCCCGCCGCATCAGCTCGTGGATGTGCTTCGAGGCAAACGACACTGGCTGCGCCCCCGCGAATCCGTGCTGCTTGCGCCCCAGCAGCTTGGCCACTTCCTCCCGGAACGACGCTGCCAGCTCGGGCTCCGCCTTGACCCCTGGTATCGACGGAATGGGCATCTCGACGTCTTGGTGTCCGCGTCGGGTATTGGGTTCGCAAGCGCAGTCAAGGCCTGATGGATAGTGGTTGGAAGATGTGGTCCGGAATCACTGATGGTTGGAGTAGTAGTGCAGGGCGCTCGCATTCGTGGACATGATCGGAGGTAGTATGAAGCTGTTGATGCAAATCAGTCGCGGCCTACAAACAAACAAAAACAAAGGCTCGTTTCGCTCTTTCAACCTTCTAGTTAATTCATGTTATGCGGAGCGTGGGCGCGCGAGAGCTGGGGCGGGGACCGGGGGTTGGCCGGAGACAAAGACGCGCCTCTCGCTAAGGTTCAGCCCTACGCAACCTAACTTCACTGGTGTCACCATCGACATCGACACCGACACGCACTCACGCGACCGCTCCTCCCATCCCACCGCCGCAATGCCGCCCAAGCGCATGACCGCGAACCCCGTGAAGCCGGCGCGCTACCGCCCGGGCAAGCCCGTCGCCGAAGAGCCCTCATCGTCAGACGGCGGCGAAGAGTCGGGCGACGACGAGGAGCAGGCCGTGCAAGGACAACCGCAAGCCGCTGCGCCTGTGCCGAAGGCGTCGTCGTTCCCCAAAAACGCGACGAAGCTCAGCGCCAACCTGCAAAACGTCGACCTCAATGCGCGGCGGCGCGAAGGCGCGGCGCAGGAGTCGGCGCGGCTGGAAGCAGAGAGGGCGGCGCGCGCGGCTGCTGAGGCGGGGTTCGAGACGGAGAGTGAGGAGGAAGAGGAGGGAAGTGGGGAGGAGGGGAGCGAGAGCGAGGACGACTCGTCAGAGGAGGAGGAGAGCAGCAGCGAGGACGAGGCCGCCGCGCGCCGGAAAAAGATGCTCCGCCCCGTGTTCGTGCGGAAAGACCAGCGCAAAGTCTCTGCGACAGCAAATGCAGGCGGCGGGGGCGAGAAGACGGAAGAGGAGAAGTGGGCGGAGGAGACGGCGCGGCGGAAAGCGAAGACGGACGCGCTCGTGCAAGAGCAGCTGCAGAAGAACGCGGCAGCGCGGGCAGCAGGCAAGAAGTTCTGGGACGACGAGGACGAAGCCGCACTCGGCGACGAGGTCGACGACCGCGACGGCCTCGCCCCCGAAGCAGAGTTCGCGGCGTGGAAGCTGCGCGAGCTGACGCGGGTCAAGCGCGAGCGCGAAGCCATCGAGGCCGCCGAAAAGGAGCGCGACGAGGTCGAGCGCCGGCGCAACCTCACGGCCGAGGAGCGCGAGGCCGAGGACCGCGCCTTCATCGAGCAGCAGAAGGAGGACCGCGCCCAGAAGGGCTCCATGGCCACCATGCAGAAGTACTTCCACAAGGGCGCCTTCTTCCAGGACGACTTGGCCGAGGCCGGCCTCGACCGCCGCGACATCATGGGCAGTCGCTTTGTCGACGACGTGCGTAATAAAGACGCCTTGCCCGAGTACATGCAGATTCGCGATATGACGAAGCTGGGCCGCAAGGGCAGGTCCAAGTACAAGGACATGCGCAGCGAGGACACGGGCCGGTGGGGCGACTTTGGCGACAGGAGAGGGAAGGGCGCCGGCGGCGACTTTCGGGGCGTCGATGATCGCTTTCGGCCGGATAATGACCGCGAGGGCGGCGGGCCCGGCGCCACGGGTGCGAATGCTAAGCCGGTGGGCGAGCGGAAGAGGTATGGCGAGGAGAGAGATGACCGCGAGGGCAAGAGACCGAGGATCACGGATTGAGCGCTCTGCTGTCTCTTTATTACCTGCTGTGTTTGGAGGTGGAGGTGGAGGTGGTTCCCTGGAACGGGTATCCTGCTTTCAGGCTAACGTGGAACGCGCCGTTCGTCTGTACCTCGTATCGGAGTGCCTGGGGCTTACGGATTCACTGGGAGGTCTAAAAAGCAAGTTATGTTTTCTCAGCCCAGACCGATTGGGTTGCCAGGCAGCACTAAACTGTAAGGATGTCACTGAAGCAGTTCGCTGAAGTAGTGACTGTCAGGGGCTGCATTGATATAGACCGAGTATATAAGGTCTACAAATATGGACGTCAGACTCAAGTGTACCGACATGGAAGAAGCACTACAGCTCGTTTTGACGGCTTACGAAGTTATACCTCTCTCCAAAGAATCTTTTTTTTTTTTTTTTTTTTTTTTTTTTTTTTTTTTTTTTTTAATCACTGTGCTCCCAACCCGACGATGGACACGACAAATAAAAACGATTACCACGGCCTTCTCATCAGAAAAAGTCTACGGTTCCCCCCGTCCTTGGCTATTTCCGAGTGATGAATATCAAGAACGACGTTCTTAGCGCTTGAGAGCTTCAGCTGGCTGAAACAGACTCGAAATAACTCACTGCCACTATCAACGGCTTTCAATCACAACGTCATGCACATTCTAATCAAAATTCCAACAACGTCACTGGAGCAGAGGCTATATGCACACAGAATCATTCCAACACGGACGCGCGTTGCGTTGCGGCGAGCCAGTTAGGTGCTCTACGAGGCACTGGCGTTTCCCCGCATCAACTCAGCCGCAAACATTTGGGCAATTGGGACAGAAATCCGCGACGCGATTGATTGCAGGACTACTTTCGCCAGCGGTGGCAGAAGCACACATTGGCGCGCTCCTAGAGCCCATGCTGCTGGGCCGATCAATCGCCGCCTGTCCCGCGTACGTACTGCGAGGCCCTTCTGGGGTGAACTCACGCTCGATGCCCACGCCGTATTCGTGCGAAGTCCCATGGGGTCCGCGGAGCGGGAGCGCGAGTAGGGGAGCGAGAGAGAGAGAGAGAGAGAGAGAGAGAGAGAGCAGCGGCTGCTACTGCTGCTGGTGGTGGAGCAGGAGCTCGGTGAGCGTGCGAGCGGGGCGTGGCGTGGCGGAGAGAGAGTTGACCACGAGATCGGCAGGTCGGGCGAGCAGCGCGGTCGAAAGGGTTTGAAGGGCGGACCACCTGCTGCTGCTGCTGCTGGCGATACTGCTCTGCCCCGAGCAGCGCTTCTTCTTAGACCTTCTCATCCGCGTCCCGCGGGTCGGGCTGGGGCCGCTGTCTGCCGATGGCGAACTCCGTCCCCTTGGCCCGAAGACGCTGGCTCTTGCTATCGTTCTCGCGCTTCTAAACCGTCTGCTAGCATTGCATTCATGTGGGTATGAATGGTGCCGCGTAGGTATGCGCTAGGAGCTGTGCAGGCCTTTGCCTCAACCGAGTTCAAAGCTCTCGAAGCCGCTGCAGCCTCATACACAGGCCAGAGATGCTAGATTTTGTATATAGATTTCCGGCTGGCTCTCAGATTCACAGGAAGAGCTAAGGAAGCAGTTATTATTTCATGTAAAAGCATAAAATATTGGCTGAGTAGTCCAGCTATACTCACCTAATGTGCAGGCATATTCCTAGTTCGAGGCAACAAAGCCTATATGAGCTTGCTTACGATTTACTAACTTTAATTTACTTATATAGATCCTTATACCTTGAGGAAGTCATCAGTCTCGACAACGTCGAAGTCATCATTATGGTACCTTTAAAGAAAGCATCCCCTCAACTACTGTTCTGTTAACTTCACAGTTAACATATCTAGGGATTTTGTATCATTGGGAGACTGAATTGGCGCGTTGGACTTATGTCGCTCGAAATGATGCATACATTCCACGGATTGATTGATTTCCAAGGTAGCTCCATATATTGACATAAGTCTTACTATTAAGATGGTAGGTGCCGTTGTCATTAGGCCTGTTAGTCTGCAAGGCAGCACAACACGCGTCACCGAAGTACAGTCAAGGCCAGATAAATGTATTCTCGAAATCATTCTTCATTGCAGTCTACTAGTGCGTATAATCATAACCTCTTTTTCTCCAAGCGCCACGACCACGCGATTAACGTAGTCCCTCAGCACAATCCACCATTAGCAACACACCTCAACGCCGCAGCGCTTAGATGAGCTGCTGGAAGGCGCGGTTAAGAGGGGAGCGCAGGGGCTTGACGTCCTTGTAGAAGTCGATGGTGGCCACAGCGCGCTTGGAAATGCCCTCGGGGGTGAACTCGAACTTCTCGTAGACCTGCTTGTAGGGGCCGGAAGCACCGAAGCGGTTGAGACCGAACTGCTCGTGAGAGTACTTCTCCCAGCCGAGAGTCGACATGACCTCAACGGAGAGGGCAGGGATGCCGTCGGGGATGACAGACAGCTTATAGTCCTTGCTCTGGGCGTCGAAGACCTCAACGCAGGGCATCGAGACGACACGGGCCTTGATGTTCTTCTGGTCCTTGAGGAACTTGACGGCCTCAAGACAGATCGAGACCTCGGAACCGGTGGAAACGAGGGTGATCTGAGCCTCCTTGTCCTCAAGCGCGACGTAACCACCCTTGATGCCGTTCTCGAGGGTAGAGCCCTCAAGCTGGGGCAGGTTCTGGCGGGTGAGGGCGATGATGGAGGGGGTCTGCTTGGAGGTGAGGGCCATGTAGTAGGCAGCAGAGGTCTCATTGCCATCAGCCGGGCGCCAGACCATCATGTTGGGCAGGGCACGGAAGTGGGCAAGAGTCTCAATAGGCTGGTGGGTGGGACCATCCTCACCAAGACCGATGGAGTCGTGGGTGGCGACGTAGATGACGCGCTGGTGAGCCAGCGACGACAGACGGACGGCACCGGCGGCGTAAGAGACGAAGTTGAGGAAAGTACCGCCGGCAGGGATGAGGGTGCCGTACGCGGACATACCGTTCATCATAGCAGCCATGGCGTGCTCACGGACACCGTAGCGCATGTAGCGGCCGTTCCACTCACCGATACCGGTGTTGGGGGGCTGGAAGTCGACGGCGTTCTTCCAGCGGGTGTTGTTGGAGCCAGTAAGGTCGGCAGAGCCGGAGACGAGCTCGGGGATGACATCGTGGATGGCCTCGAGGACGGACTCGGACAGCTTACGGGAAGCAATGGCGGGGTCGGAGACATTGTAGGTGGGGAGCTTCTTCTCCCAGCCCTCGGGAAGGGCAAGGGTCAGACGACGGGCAAGGTCGGCGTGGAGCTCCTTGTGCTCGGAGCCGTACTTCTCGAAGAGCTTGTTCCACTCCTCCTCGAGAGCAGCACCCTCGGTGGCCTTCTTGCCGTACAGGTCGTAGACCTCCTTGGGGACAACGAAGGACTTCTCAGGGTCGAAGCCGAACTTGGCCTTGACCTGCTTCATGTCGTCCTCCTTCAGGGGGTTACCGTGGACACCACCGGTGCCCTGGAGCTTGGAGCCGAAGCCAATGGTGGTGGTGAGCTTGATGACGGAAGGCTTGTCCTTGACAGCCTGGCACTTCTTGATGGCGGCCTCAATGCCCTCAAGGTCGTTGTCACCGTCCTTGACGTACTCGCAGTGCCAGCCGTAGGCCTCGAACCTCTTCATGACATCCTCGGTGAAGGCGCACTTGGTGTCACCGTCTATGCCCAGTTAGCACTGACGTCACCGATTCATGGGCTCCGAAGACTTACCGATGGAGATGCCGTTGTCATCGTAGATGGCAATCAGGTTGCCGAGCTGCAGGTGACCGGCAGCGGAGGCGGCCTCAGAGGCAACACCCTCCATGGCGCAACCATCACCGAAGAAAGTGTAGGTGTAGTTGTCAATCAGCTCGTAGCCGGGCTTGTTGAAGGTAGCCGCGGTCTGGGCCTGGGCGACAGCGAGACCGACAGCGTTGGAGAAACCCTGGCCAAGAGGACCAGTGGTGACCTCAATACCGGGGGTGTCGTGGGACTCGGGGTGACCGGGGGTGATAGAGTCGATTTGCTGTGCAATAATGAGCTTCCCGTCCTGATTGGACGGATTTTCTCGGTACTTACACGGAAGGACTTCAGGTCGTCCATCGAGACGGCGTAGCCGAAAAGGTGGAGGAGAGCATACTGGAGCATGCAGCCGTGACCGTTGCTGGAGTGGATGTTAGTACCAGAAACCAATTGGCTCTAGCAGAGCAAGATTGGCAACAAAACGATCAGATTTGACGACGCCAAGCCCGTGGCGCGGGTCATCAACAGGGTTTTCCGCCGGAGCGAGAGGAAACGACGTGGGATTTTCACCCCGCCGTCTCCGGAATTGGCTCAAGGCAGCTCGCCAAAACTGATCGTGGAAGCGCTTCAGGGGAGAACGTACGAAAGAACGAAACGGTCGCGGTTAACCCACTTGGGGTTCTTGGGGTTGAACTTCATGAACTTGTTGAAAAGAACGTGGGACACGGGCGCCATGCCCATGGGCGCACCAGGGTGGCCGGAGTTCGCCTTGAAGGTGGCATCGACCTGCAAGCAGCCGGGTCAGCGTTGTTGTCGGGGGACAGATAAGGATCATGACGTACGGCCAGCGTCCGGATGGTGTTGATGGCGAGCTGGTCAAGCTCTCCGTAAGCCATTTTGGAGGATTGATCGGATAGTATGGGTGGGAAAAGGGAGGAGAGAGAGAGGATGAGGTGTTGGAGGTTTGGAGGGGGGTTGAGGGGAGAAAAACACTGTCTCTTGGGAGGCGGATGAAGTAATGGTGGGGCCTGCCTGCCAACGAGAGAGGGGCAAGCCGCCTAACGCGAAGGCAAAACGACGCGACTTGCCCGATCGGCGCCCTGACAAAGCTGTCCGTCCACGCTTACGGACACGCTTGGTCTGGAATCCCGCCTGTTCACGAATCACTCGTTTCTCCGCCGTCTTCCGCGCCGCGCTGCTGTGCGACGTTGTCCGTCCGGCGGGCGCTGGGCCAGCTGCGCGGAGACGCTCAACCAGCGTAGCGGTGGAGCACTCCGTCGCCTCACGACACACCAGGGTCCATAGAAATTTCCACCCGGTCTGCTCGCCGCAGTCCGCCGCCCGGCGTCATTTTGGCAACCAGGCGGTGACTCGATGACGATCCGAACAGACGCCGAGCATCAGGGTGTTCGTGGCACCCGCAGGGCTGAGCTTTCTGTGACGACGTCCGTCGCTGGCTTTCGTGTCTTTGGGCAGCCTCATTTATTTGGTTGCCGTGTCACAGCTCATCCGATGTCGCCGGTCAAGAAACTTGCTCCAAGGACTTAGAGTACATGCCTCAGAGTACGGAGCCGTACATGCTTCGTTTCTTAGCCCATGGTATTGCTCCGGCATGATCAGCCGTCCTCAACATTCCGCTAAAGCTAACTACCTACTCAATGAATGAAGTGAATTTTTGGCACGTGATTTCCCGCCCCTACAAAAAAAAAATAGCTATCACGTGTTACAGTCAGTTGAATGAGATTCTCCGTCCGCAAGCCACTCAAAGTCTTGGCGCAAATTCACCACGAATCAAATGCGCACGACCTCGCGGGCGTACATCCTTTCGCTTGGTCCTCCTCGTCAACCGTGATCGGGCGCGAAGGCAGAGGTTACATCCATGAACCTGGATCCACGCCGGTGCCTACGGAAGAGTGGCGCCGATCCTCCGACGTGCCTGAGCCGTGAGGCGCCAGTCTCGGTCTTGGCACGGGGTCCGCGGCGGCCTCAAGCCTGGCGGGTTGTAACCTCTGTGAAGCTGTCAACAACAGCGACCTCCTTCGAACAGCCTATGGAGTATTTCATCGACCACCATAGCCGAGAAGTATCCTACCGCCCAGATGGGGCTGAGCCGCCCGCCGTCTCCTTTTGCTCGCCGTAACAGCTACCGGGAAACCCAGAGGCCGTTAGCAAGAGATCAACTCGTGGAATATACTGGCTGCCATCAACAATTAGAGCCATGTGCTAAGTTTCGGTTATGAGGCCATCTCGCACAAATGGAGTGTTAAGCTCATTGACCAGATACTCATCGAGCGCTTCAAGCGCGTCACCGGCAAGACACCGCACCGCTGATTGAGGCGCGGTCTATTCTTCTCGCACCGCGATCTGGACCGTGTCCGTAACTTCCAAGGGAAGACCCGCCTCTTCTTCCTCTATACCGGCTGCAGGCCCTCGTCTGATAGTATACACATTAGCCACACAATCCCCCTTAAGTTCAAGAGGTGGCTGCCTCGGTTTGGCAGCCAGGGGCTGTGGGACGCGGCGTGCCATTTCCGATGATGGGGCAATGTTGAATATACTGTGAACGAGGCGACGAATCTCCTTAGGTGGAGTCGACGGTGTCGAGCGTCGAGGTGGAGACGAGGTATTTTCCTGTTTGGACACCGCATCTCCATGCCAACGGCTTGCTTTCGGATATTGTTCATTGCGTGCTTCCGGGCCCAGGGGATGAACATTCTGAGACCTCTGGTCCGCAAACGATAACTCTTCTTTTCCTGTTGCTAATTACTACAGCTTTGTCCCACGAAGCTCGGCTTTGCATCACTGAATAATATCAACGGATGCGTGGTCAATCGCAGGAATATAAGGATTGCTTCAGCGGGCTGACCTTCAGAAAACTCGAAGTTGTTCAAGCTTGATTGTATTGATAGTCCCTGAGTCGCGCAGCCGCATTATCACATGCTTATTGCACATTGAGTGAACACACATGAACCGCATGTCTCCGCTGCTGTTAGCCGTCCCGGCGCGAAAATGGCGGTGGCCTTTTGCATCTGAACCAATTGTACAGACTGCCATTGCTTGCTCTAAACCCGACAATACTGTACAGCTTCCTCTCTTTTTCCGATCAGAGCCGATTATGCCGTCCTCCGCCAACTCGAAGTCTTGATAGTCATTCCCACGGCCGTATGATCTCGTCCCCGAAAGCTAGCTGCAATTTACGGCCTCTGGACGCGCAGACCGTCCCTGGGGAAGGTGGCGGCGTGCTTGAAGGACTGTAATTGGCGAAATGTCAGCATTTCCCCAAGAAATACGTCGCGTTGCCCGCGGATTCCTTACGTTGTCACACTCCTCCCAGGAGCGACCAGCACCGAAACCAAGACCGACAAAGGCGGGCCACGCGCGGCGCTTGAACAGAAGGACGGAGAAGACGATGCCGAAGGAGAGGCCAAGGCCGGAGCGGATGAGCATGGAAGAGAGGCAGCGGTCCCACTGCAGCGAGAGATTAGTCGCGCGCAATTGGAGGCGTCGCGCAGCATCACGCATCACGCATGCGCTCGGGCGGTCGGGCGAAGGGCAGGACGCACCTTGTCGTTGAGCAGGGCCTCGCTCATGGGGCGGGAGTTGCGCGCGACGGGCGCGGAGGGAGTCGGGGTGGTGGGAGCGTCGGACATTGCGGCGGTGTTAGTGGGCTGAGATCGGCTTCCTGGAGGGCGATTGGGAGCAGGTAGGGGGGTGATGGTCGAGGCCCAAAGGGTCGTGGTTGGAGCTTGATAGGAACTGATTTGACGTTGGTCTTGGCGTTTGCGCTGTCTGCGGCGGCCCGTGCAGGCTTTTTGGGAGATGCTGTTTTGGGAGCTTCGACTTTGCGCCAGCCCATCTCACGGACGAAGGAGGGCGTGAGACGGCGGCAATGGCTCAGGTAAGCTAGCACATTGCAGCGCAGGCGCCTTTGGGCCTTTGGGACGTTCATTTGACTGGCTCCAGGACCAGCCTTCTCTCCAGAGACTACTCGCTATCGACAAGGACTTTTCAAGCTTCGACGAGCAGTTGAACCAGGCCACGCAGGTTCTCGGCCGCCCCGAGGACGCGCGCAAGCTCGCCGGATTCGAAGAGGATGTCGTCTGCTACAAACACAACCCACGAGCCGAGTGGGTCTTCCGCTGGTTGCTGGGCAAACTCAAGTCGGATGATACCGTCGGAGCAAGAGCAAGGGCAAGCGCGGGCGCGTGGCAACTATTGAAGCAGATTGCTCTCGGCCTGCCCGCCTCGGTCTCCTCCAAATCCTTGAACGCCAACGCCTTCCTGGCTAGCCTGGAGAAGACACTGCGCGAGAACTTCATCGAGCCGTCTGTAAAAGGCTTCCAACGTGACGCGTCGGCCGGACAAGACTCTGCCTCGGAATCCTCGGGTACTGTTTCAGAGGAGCCCAGGTCATCCCGGAAGCGGAAGCGGCACAGTTCCAGCGCCGAAGAGCGCGCTACGTCTAAACGCCCGGCGCTGGAACCCGTCGAACTGCGCGGCCTCTTTGAAGCCGTCAGCTCTGTCTTGGTTGTCATTGCGACTCTCGCATTTGAAAGCTCAACTAGCAATGAGTCGTCGGAGGTTGAACTCGTGAAGTCGGTTCTGCGGACGAACACGGCACAAGCTGCCCGACTCCTCAAACTATGGCTGGAAACGATCCATTATTTGACCATTACAAGACCAAGGCCTTTAAATGCGGAGGAAGTCCCCGCGGGGCCTCTTTTGGAAAGAATGTTGCAAATCTGGAACACTAGCTTCTCGGACCCCGCCATCGCCAACAGTAGTCCAGCAGAACAGTTCTCGCAAGAGTGCCTGATTCCTGCTGTCGTCCTCTTGTCTGATCTTGCCAAACCGGCCCCCATCCGTCCCGAACAGAAGCGTGTTCAGATAGAGAGCCAAGTCGTGAGTGCGTTGGAGACTCTCTTGGCTAGGCATGTCTTTATACCGTGTAGAGGAACGTTCTTCGCCGAAGTCGAAGGGCATAAGGTAGCAGCCAAGCCCGGTCAAGCTCAATCAGAAAGTCCGGAGCTACGGCAGATGCTAGCCCCATTACATTCGGTCATTCAAGGCACTGGTAAAGACGAATTAAGTTCGGCTTCCCTTGGGTTGAGCAAGTATGAGCTCCTCCAGGCCGCCGGTGCCCTGGTGGATATAGCTATTCGCTGTTCCCAAAGGTCCACACCTAAGAAAAGGATTGATGAAGCTCCTTGGCTACAACATGCCTTTGTTGTTCTTTGCGAATGCATAGGTACTCCGGTTATGCAACGACAACCGGGGCATGTGGAGCCCGACTGCCGAGCTGTACTTGAGCAGATGCTCGCAACTCTTCAGAAACGTGGTGTTTCATTAGACTCGGATGTCTTGGAGACGATTATTCGATCTTACTCTGGCATTATTGGCGCTGAGGAAGGCTCGAAACTAATCGACCAACAGCTGGTTGCCAGAATCTTGGCTTACGACCCTACTGGCTTCATGGATTCTGCCACGCAAAAGTCCAAAGACAACACACCAGTACTCTCAGATGCTCTTTTCGATTCAATCACCGAGCTTTCTAGTGTCATCCTTGACCCGCCTTCAAACGAAATCCGCGACCTCTCAAGCACACCTCTAGCCGATGAGACCCCTGTCCCTGAGGACCACAATCTGTTGAAAGACTCTATTGTGATACCACTTCTCAAAGCCTATGCGAATAGTCGCGACCTTGATGGATTCCTTTCACGCTGGTATCACCAACTGAACACCCTCAGAGAAGAGGGCACCGACTCAATGGAGAAGTCTATCTGGGCAGTCGAGGATTTAGGCCTGGCATTACGGGAGCTACTTGAAGCAAGCTTCACTCCCCGGCAGTTGTTTGACCACTTCAACGAGCATTGGCGCAAGATTTCCGGCTGCGAGAAGGCTTCAGCTGGCAACGAAGATTCTAGTTCAAAGAGCCCAGCGTACACAGAAGCGTCTGCTAGCCTCGTCGTCTTGGATGCTCTGGTGGGCTCGCTGCGGTCGGATGACATTATTGCCTCGCTTACGTCGGTTTTGGGATCGCTGCAGAGAAGTCTGTTCGCTTTCACCGGTCTTTGCGAAGATGAGGCTACAGACGCAAGAACTTTGCGCATCATCTATTGCATACAGATTATCCTTCGGCCCCATCGCAAGCACCACGAAATGAAGAACTTAGCCGCAGCTTTCTTCAAGTGGGCCGAGACTCAAAACATTGTCAATGTCATCAAATCAAGCACGAAACCTGGGAATGTGCATACCCTCCGGAAAGGGAAAGAGGCGTTTACGCTTATTGTCACTCTCTGCAATGATTTCCTACAACTTCCTGATTTTAAGGACTCTGTTAAGACGTTATTTCTCCAGACCGCAGCCCCTCTTTTCCGATCGAATGACGCAGTTCGGGATTGCATATCGAGCGGCCAGGAATGGCATCCGACTGATAGTCCCAAAGATCAGGCCATTGTTTTCCTTGAATCCATCACGCTTCAGGCAACTGCCGTGTTGACCAAGTTCCCCGACCTCATCAAGTATGTGCCCCGTTTGCTTGCTGCATCAAGATTGCTGATTGTTGCAGAATTATTCCTTTTGATTCCCTTCAGACACTTCTGCGCCTGCTTTATTGGCATGCGTTTGGCGATTTCTCGGGGAAGTACCGTTCACCAAACTTGCGAAATGGTATCAATTATGTCCTTGTCTTCGAGGCCATATCAGATATCCTGTTGACTTCCCATTCGAGTGAGCTAAAAGGTTTGTCAAAGCGTTCGTGTTGAACGGGATTAGTACTGACAGCTTTAGATCTGCTTTACTCGATTGTTTTCGAGGTGCTTGACCCAGAAACAAAGCTTGGACGATCTAGAGACCTGCGCAAGTTCCTTTGCGAGTTCTCCGAGAGCCAGTTTCTGCGCATGCCGTTAGCCACTCTCATCCGGAAAGACCGAGAGCAAGTGCTTGATCGCATTTGTGATGTCTACTGTAGCTCCAACAAGAAACGAACGGATGTCGAGACACAGTTCAGACACCTGAGTCTTATGATCAAGCTGATGGAAGTGCCGAACGCGACTTCTCGACTAGCCAATGATCCTGACTTGCTCTGGAAAGTTGCCCGCGCTACACAAGAACACGGGAGCCCTAGGCCAGACCTGCTCAGACTAGTTGAGGAGTTAGTCCGTCTGACGCTGATGGACGCTATCTCGGTGAAGACACAGTCAAGGGGTCAGCAATATTTGAAGGAGTTCAGTAAGATCATGCAACGCGTTGTCAAGGATACCAGCACCCTCAAAGATCGTACTGCCGAACTGGCCTGCTTCAAGTCGGCGCTCAACACGTTGAAGACCGCGGACACCCTCGGTGACGAGGAAGAGACGTACAAGATCATGAAGAGATATCTTCGTGCACTGGACCACGACATTGAGAACCATTTGCCTGGAAAACAGCGCACCGATTTCGATGGCGACCTCGTGTTTGTGAGGACAGTTCTTGACGCAGTTGCAGAACTCCCGACACAAGGTCTGGAGCGTGACGGTATGACTTGCATATGCTGGCATGAGAGCGAGCTGCTAACACTGCGCAGTTGCCTTTTTAAGCATCGAGTCCAAACTCCAGAAGTGCACCCGTGGGCAACAGTCGCTGGCTACCAACGCGTCTCAAGACGAAACTTCCATATGGGTTTCTTTGAGCCGTGCGGCGGCCAACGTCTCCATTGCGGACAACACCCGGTACTTTGGCGAGATGGTTGGGAGGCTGTGGAGCTCGGGTACGTGAACTGTATTTCCTTGCCTGAATACAATCTAATCTGTGGATAGATCTTTCCATAGAGGATCGCCACACAGTGATGAAGACAAGCAAAAAGGCTGCCGCTTCCTTGGGACCCGGACGGAGAGCATCATTGCTATCGTCGTTGATATCCACGCAAAACCACGAGAGGCCTTCTCCAGAGACACTGTTCCTGTTGAACGTGCTGGTTCCCTCGTTACAAGGTCAGGATCTTTCGGATCTTCCTCTACGGCAGCGTTGCTCATAATGCTCCAGATGCCCCGGTAAAAGGAGACTCCTCCAAACACGACCTGCTCGGGCTTGGAGGACATCTGGCCACGAACCTTCCAAAGGTGCAGAACGTCGGTGATTTGCAAGTCATGCTCAATTGCATCGACACAATCCTACGGGAAAAGGTATGGACCTTTTTTTATTTTTTTTTTATATTTTTTTTTTATATATTTTTTTTATGAAGCCTTGTGGCCCCCTTACTGACACCTCAGCAGCAATGGCTGGTCTCGCAATGGGCAGTTGAGAACCTCATCGACTCGCTGTGCAGGCTGGCGTCGGCATCGGGCCCGGCCCTCCCAGCCAACTACAGCGACTCGATCTACACGCGCATCTGCAACACGACACACCTGATAATCGCGCTGCACCGGACGCGGCTGGGCGGGCGGTACCACGTACTGATGCCACTGCTGCAAAACCTGCTGCGCTGCCTCTTCACGCCCGACACCAAAGCAGCCAGCACAACAGCGTCGACGCTGCCTCCGTGGCTGAACCCGCGCACCAAGCCCCTCACGACGACGCACGCAGCGCACTTTGCCCGCCTGGTCACCACGCTGTGCAACCCGACGGTGGCGGCCGTGTCGAAGCATCGCCCGCGCGCGTCGCTCGTCGACGAGACCAAAAAGGCCCGCGAGTACGCCGGCCAGTACGTCCCCGCTATCATAGTGCAGTTCTGCGCCTGCGCGCTGCAGGGCCGCATTGGGCCCGAGGTGCGCGCCGCGCTGATGCCGGCGCTGTATGCCTGCGCGGATGTCGTGGGCATTGAGGCGTTGAGGGCGATGAATGCGGGTATGGATGCGAGTGCGCGCGCGATTTGGAGGGGTGTTTATAGCGATTGGAAGAAGTTTGGGAAGTGGGATGGGGGGAGGTAGGGGGGTAGGTGGGCAGGCTTTGGGTTGGTGTGTGTGTGTGTGTGTGAGGGGAGGCGGTGTGTTTGTTGTGTTGTGTGTTGTGGAGTTGGGAGTGAGGGAGGGCGTGGGTGTCTAGGTATGTAGTAGATCTCTTATTAGCGTGGGAGTAAGTAGGTTTATGGAAAAGATTGTGATTGCGATTGCGTTTTGCGAGTGCTTTCTATCCATGGGAAAAGGCGGTACCGGTGACTGCTTCAGAAACTTGCTATTTATGTTAATCGTATCTACTGCACATGAAGGCCGTGACAACATTTCCATCTGTCTACCAATCCGCTGTCGACCAGAAAGAAGCACGCCAGCGCAGACGAAACAAGCTATTCAGATTCAGCAAAGGCCAGACAGACTCGCATTTCCGTTCGTGATATCAAGTGCTTCGTCGTATCTATCCTGGTACATCACCCTACCCGTACGCCGAGTGCCACCATTTGCCTCGTTCTCGTCACGGCACGGCATCCCACGACATGCCATGCATGCGGCCTCCGTATCCAAACTGCCTCTATCTTCCGCCCGGCGTTCCCCTCTCTTTTTCTCGAGTGTCCGAGCACTTTTTCCCGAGGAACCAGAGACTGCGGGATCAAGGATTCCGCGCTGTCGCCTGAGCTGGCAGCTCTTACCCGCCATTCGCCTCCCCCATCCACCCTACCACGTCTACTCGGGGTCCTTCTTCAACATCACAAACTCGTTCCTCCGCGCGCTAGACAATCGTGCTAATGCGATGCACGACAGGCACGGAGCTAGGCGGCAAGCTGCCAAACTCGGTAATGACCATCTTGACGTAGTCGGCGGGGGTGACATCATAAAGGACGTTGAGGAGCTGCAAGCCAGGGGTATCCTTCCAGCGAGCAAGAGCAGTATCACGCTTGCCCAGCGTCTTGGCCTCGGGGTCCTTGTCATCCTTTGCATCGTCAGTGACCGGGGCATCGCCAATCCACTCGCCGTGGCCAAGGATCTCGTCGGCAGGCGCAATCTCGTTGTTCACGATGGAGTCGAGGGCGACGCGGTCCGTGAACTTGACGCTCTCGCAGCACACGATGACGGGGATGTCGTGCTCGTGGGCGAGCATGGCGACGATGGCGGTGCCCACGCGCGAGTACAGCCGCCCGTTGCTCATCATGGCTGACGCGCCTAGGAAAACTTTGCTGGCTTCTTTGATGGCGTGCGCCACGGCGCCTACCAGGCAGTAGCTTGTCTGGATGCCGACAGCCGCGAGGCTGCGCGCGAGCTGCCGCCCCTCGAACAGCGGCTTGCTGTCCACGACTATGACGCGGAAGTTGCGGCCCAGAGAGTGCGCGCGCAGCAGCGTTTTTAGCACAATGCTGCTTTGCGCGTAGGTCACGATTACGTCGCCGTCGACGATTTTTTGGGACGCCGATTCCGCGATTACTTCGTCTGCGGCCGTGATGCGCTCGCGGATGAAGGTGTCGATGGACGAGATGAGGTGTTGCTTGGCGGTTTGCTCGGGGACTGACGGGTCGATCTTCACGATCAGGTCTTTGAGCCAGCGGATCGCGTTGCCTTGGGATACAGAGAGGGGTCGGCACGAGGAGAGGTAGGAGATTTGCGGCGAGAGGTGGTGCGAGACGAGATGGCGCGCGAGTGCGGTGCCGGGCGGCGTGCTGTAGGAGTTGATGACCTGTAGCATAAATGTTAGAACGCGGTATCTCCCTTGACAAGCAAGCAATCTTCATCCATATACAAAACTGGAGCGGTTGAGCACTTACCGACTTGAATGCCAGCAGCATGGCGACGCATCTCGCGTTGCTTCCACAGATAACATAGCTGCTCATCTGCAGCCCCAGCGCCAAAACCGCAGGATGCACCTCCTTCGCCGCGCCCTCGATTTCATGCCTCCGGGGCTGGCCATACAGATGTCCAAACAAGCCCACCTTCTTCTCAGCGGGCTTCTTCTTCTCCTTGACTTCTTTCGCCGGCCCAGCCGCGCCCGCAGGCCCCACCTGCTGGCTCGACCTCCGCCGCATCGCCGCCTCCGGCCGCTGCAGCAGCAGCTGGCCCTTCTGCGCGCCACC
Source organism: Aplosporella prunicola CBS 121167 (assembly GCF_010093885.1). Lineage (NCBI taxonomy): Eukaryota > Fungi > Ascomycota > Dothideomycetes > Botryosphaeriales > Aplosporellaceae > Aplosporella > Aplosporella prunicola. The sequence goes on from NW_022983557.1 coordinate 208,384, forward strand.
GCCGGGCTGTTGCGCGCCGCCCTGCTGCCCGCCCGCCTTGGCGTCCTTCTGCTTCTGCTCGGGCTTCTTGCCAGACGCTTGTCCCCCGCCTACTGCGGCGGCGCCGGGGCCATCTTTGTCTGCTTTTTCGCGCGCGCGCTTGGCTGCCTTTTCGGCTTTGGCGCGCTTCTTCAGCTCGGCACCGGACAGCTTGGGCTCTTCAATCTTGGGGACGGCAGGCTTTGCGGCTTCTGCTGCTGCTGGCGCGGCTGCGGTTGCGGGAGCAGCGGCGGCGGTGGTGGTAGTGTCGGCAGCGGGAGCGTTCCCGTTCGCAGATGGGTCAGCCATGGTGGCCGCCGAGTGTTGCGCTCGTGTAGTAGTTTTCGTGCGGGTTCGGTGCGGAGGCGAGAGTGGAGTCAAGCGGTGCTTGGGGTTGCTCACGGGAATTGGGCAGGGCTGGTATGGAAAGGATGTCGGACAGTCAGTGATCTTTGGAGTCACAGGTCGGCTTCGTGGGGTTGGACAAAATTCCGGCCGGCGCGTCATTCCACGGTTCGCCGCACGGGCCGTCATCGTCCGGGTCACTGGAGCGGGGTTGTCCTTTATTCATTCCAAGGCAATTTATATAAAAAGCTTCTCATGGCCCTCTCTTGCATTCATTGGCATTTATGAAAGCCCTTCGAACGAACAACATGTATAGCATACACCCATATGCCGCCACGTCGTCGTAACTATGTCTTGAAAACCCTCAAATTATATCTATGTACCAAGCTGTCGCTGGGCAAGCCCCACCTGCAAACGCCGTGGACATGCTTTTGGTCCTCTACATCTTATACACAAGCCTTCCTTGTCGACGCTTATGCCTGAGCAGCGGCAGGCTGTTCCTCGCCGCCCTTCAGGATGAACTCGCTGTCACCAATCTGCTTTCCTCTAGCTTCCCAGCGGGCCTTGCGCTCCGCACGAAGCCCGTCGCACAGCGTGTTGAGGGCGGGCCAGTAGACCGAGTGGTCGTACTCAAAGTCGACCTCGCCGCCGTACGTCTTCATCAGCTGCGAGGGCGGGATGTGGTTGCCGAAGGGCTCGTTGAACTTCATCTTGGTCTTGGTGACGGGGTCGATGAACGGAGAGATGAGCTTGAAGAAGGTCGTGACATACCAAGGCACTGTCTCAACGTTAGCAGCTGGCGGAAAACCTTTGAATGGGGCACTTACAATCCGAGATCAATGACCTGCCGTTCCTCTCGGGATACTGGCCTTGCAGGATGTTCAACACCTGCTTGCCCTGGCCGACAGACGGGTTCTTCGCGCTCGTGCTGTTCTTAAAGTTGATCAGAAGCGCAATGCTCTCCACACCCGCCGGCATCATGTCAATGGCCCTCTCCAGCATGAAGACCAAGTTGTGCACCTGGCGGTCGCTCTTCTCCGTGTTCTGCTTCGAAGGGTCCATGTACAGGCACGGCCTGCCCTCATTGTCGAAACCCAGGACAATCAGCTTGCCCGTCTCGTTCTCGGGTGAGATGTAGTCGGCCGTGAAGTAGTTGGTGCCGTACTCGCGGCGCCAAATGAGCGTGTCTGTGAGACGTTTCGCAGCGTCGGCGGGCTTCGACCACTTGACTGCGCGCAGGTACCGCAGCAGGCACTCGCGCGTCAGCCACATCTTTTCGTCGTCGCTCAGAGGCGCCTGCTCCGGGTTCTTGGCCGTCGTCGTGGGCAGCTTCTCCCAGCCCTTGACCAGCTCCAGGAACTCATTGTATTTGGCCTGTTGGTCGGCGGTCAATGCGGGCTCAGCGGCGGGCTTGCAGTGCGGGAGCGGAGACGAGAAGGGGCCTTTAATGGGGCCAGAGGCGGGGGCGCCGTCAGCCATTGTTGCGAGTTTCGGCGGTGATAAGGAGCGGGAACCCTGGGCTTGGTTGAAAGTCGTTTTCTGGACTGGTTCTCCTTGTGGTTTGGAGATGTGGCGGCACAGGCGGCTTGCTGGGTGGGAATCGCCCGGTCTCGGGACGGGTGATGACTGTGTGGAGGCGGATCTCTCTATTAGGGGAAATTGCAATTACGACTTGTCTCTGATTTTGAACCACTGCTCTACTACATACAACGGCGAGAAAAACAGAAGAAGATATAACTGTCAAGGCCGCGACGGCGCAAAGCGGTGAGATTATGATATCAGCGGTATTCGGGCTGATGTTGACTCCGACCACATCCGTTGACCTACAGTCAGAGCGGGCGATCGGATATCACCATCTTGGCCACCGTAGGAGGCGCTCATGTTTGCATGGGCGTCGAACGTGGCAGCATGCTTTTCATCGACCAAAATTTTGTATCTACGGCTGGGATCTCATCGATAAGGATACGATTTTCAGGTTAAAGACCGGGATCTGCTTGCGTTCCTATCGTGGGTAGGGGGATTACCTATTTATAGCTCTGCTCGAGCACTCTCGAGCACGCTAACTGTCTTCGGAATGTCTATTGATTTGATGCACCTTTGTACGTATAGCGGCAGTCGAGAACGTAGTACTTTGGCTATGTTTTTGACCAGCTATCTACACTTGGACTGCGGCCCGGCAGATAACTGAACATGCATGCAATTCACGAGCTGCTCAAGTGATGAGAGCTTCTCGGAAGGGCAGGACCTATTAATTCCATTGAGCCAGTCTTAGACGATACGGACCATCTCCCATGCGCTCGTCTACTTCTGCTTCAACATCCGCCCTTTGAAGAATGGCCAGGACAGATCCATTGATGCTAGCCATTTTAGGCACTAATATGTCGGGTAAACCTCGCGAGAATGTCCGTCGCGTCTTCGCGCGCGACGCGTCGCAATAATCATGAAGCTGCGACGAGATTCCACCTGCATACCTCTCAACCCTCAGCACCACCGACAGCCACAATGGACGACAATACCGCAGACCTTAATGAGCTGTTTGGCTCCCCCAACGCTGAATTGCCGCCCGACGTCCTGGGAGAACTGCAATCGCTCCTCCGCCTACACTCCATTGCCCCGCAAGAGCTGTTCTACAAATGGGAATCCTACAGTATAAAGATGGGTCCGGAAACGACCCTTACACTAAAGACTGTTCGCGATTTCAAGAAAGATATTCAAGACGCATTGGAGAGGGAGAATAGAGGAAAGGCGGCGCACGGAAGAAACGAGAAGAGAAATGTTGGCTCAACACCCCGCGCCGGTGCAGGAAACTCTGATGTCTTTGGAATGTGAGTCGCAAGAGCCCACAGTCAGCGGAGGGTGTAAAGCTTATCGGAAACTAGGCTCGACGGTCTCGTCCCAAGCACACCTGGAGCCCGCAACGCACCAAAGAGGAAATCCAACTTCGATACCCCAACCTCCAAAGTAGCAAAAAGCCAGGCCCAAAGCTCCCCAGCGGGTCCTAGTACACCTCTGCAGAATGGCGCAACGTAAGTGGTATCTCCAACCAACACCGCATACAACAGTCGGTTGACTAGATTGCAGAATTGCCTCTTTTGCGGACCGGCCAAACGCAGGGCGGATCATGGAAACCCTCAACGAGCACATCCCCTTGCCAGAGCCTCCTTCAGACCCGCCCTCCGAATCCCGCGTCAAGCTAAAGGCGAACACAGAGCTGGCAAAGTTCGCGTATAAGACCATGGCTATGAAGCTGTCGGAAGCGTCAGAGATTCTCGACGACCGTATCGACGAATTCCTACAGTTGACACAGGAGTACCACAAACTGGAGGATTCTGCTTTTGGAAACCCTGCCAGCCAAAGCACAAGCGAGATCATCGCTGTCGGTCGTATTGCATCGGACAGCAACGAAGGCAGGCTAAACGCCGCTTCGCTGGTGTTGGAGACGTCTCGGAGGACTGGCGCCGGCTTGCGGATACCTTTGCGAGTCGACAAGCTGCCGACTTATAGCTTCTTCCCCGGGCAGGTGGTTGCGTTGCGCGGGCAAAACGCATCAGGAACCTTCTTCCAGGCCACGGAAATCCTAGAGCTCCCACTGCTTCCACCAGCCGCTTCCACGCCCGCTGAACTGGACATGCACGTTGCACGTCTGCAGCACACGGGCGACGACGACATGGACATGGACGGCGCGAGCGCGACCAGGCCCCTCGGCGTCATCATAGCCTCTGGGCCTTACACCCCCGGCCACGTCCTGGACTTCGCCGCCCTCCACGCCCTCCTAGAAAGCGCGACGGCAAGCTGCCCGGACGTGCTCATCCTCAACGGCCCCTTCATCGACATCGAGCACCCCAGCGTCATCAACGGCGACTTCGACCTCCCCGCCCACGCAATCCCCAACCCGGACAAAGCCACCATCCGCGACGTCTTCCGGCACTACATCTCCGCGCCCCTAAACCAACTGGCAGCACAACTGCCCAACACGACCATAATCCTGCAGCCCAGCGTGCGCGACGCCATCGCCAAACACGTCAGCTTCCCGCAAGACCGGCTCAAGCGGCAAGAATTCGGTCTCCCCAGACAAGCAACCATAGTCACGAACCCGGTGACGCTGAGCGTCAACGAAGCCGTCGTCGGGCTCGCCAGCCTCGACGTCCTCGACATGCTGCGCCGCGAGGAGTGCGTGTCGGACAAGGCGCGCGCGAGCAACGCCATGGCGCGCTGGGGCGCCGCGCTCGTGGCGCAGCGCTCCTTCTGCCCGGTGTTCCCACCCACAGCCCGTGAGGCGTATCCGCGGCTCGAGGCCGGCGGGCGCGAAGCCGTGACCGTCGAGGCCGAGGACGGCGTCGTCGAGGGCCGCGTCGAGTTTTTGCCGGTCGGCGCCGTGCTGGATACGAGTTTTTTGAAGCTGGCCGAGTGGTTGACTGTTAGGCCGGATGTGCTGGTTACGCCGTCAGCGCTGACGCCGTTCGCTAAGGTGCGTGTGCTCTTGTCTTGTCTAGTGTGTTTTTTCCGACGTTGCTGGACGTGTCTTAGCTGACTTTTGCTTGCTTGTTTGTGTGCAGGTTATTAACTCTGTGCTGGTCGTTAACCCGGGCACGCTTAGCAAGCGCAAGGGTCCTGGCACGTATGCGCGCTTGACGGTCCTTCCGGCTGCCGTTACCGATGAGGATAGAGCAAAGGGCGAGATTCTCGCGCATAGGCTGTTTGAGCGCGCGAGGGTCGACATTGTGCATATCTAGACTGTCTGTCTGTTTGTCTGATTAAGGAAATGCTGGGTGGGTATCCTCAAGTACGAGGGATCGGAAATGGAGTCAGAACTGGGAACGGAATGACAGAATGGCATGGTGTTTTGATTTTCTTCTTTTTGTTTTTTGAATGGACATCAACGACGCTGGTAGGGTTTGGGTCAAATCATCACTGCACGGCGAGCCGGTAGGTATGCAGCTGTGTGGTTTAATTTGACAGTGGAAGAGGTCACGTAACCGCATCGCTCGCCATTCCAGGGCCCGTGTCAGAGGTATTCATACAATCATAGCATATTCGACAGCCTCACCGATCCGCAGCCTCTATGATACAGCCGGCTCTACGACAGGAACACGCGCAGGGCGGACAGAGAGAGTAAGTAGACGGAAAGAGAGAGAGATTGAGGTTTTGAGAGAGAGAGAGAGAGAGAGAGAGAGAGAGAGAGAGAGAGAGAGAGAGCAAGCAAGCATAAACGCGTATCAGAGCATTTCACAAACGATATAATAACTGCAGAGGACCCTTCAACAACAACAACGGGAAACGAGCAACGGCGGCGGCGCGCTCCTTCCGCCTAGTCCCTCTTCGACGGCGGCTCCGGGTGCACCTCGGTCACAGCCGTCAGCAGCTGGTCGACGACCTTGGAGCCCTGCTCTGCGCCGATGCCGTTGATCTCGCCCAGTTTCTCGTCCGTGGCCTTGTCGGCTTCTTCTTCGGCCTTGGCGTTGCCGCTGCTGTGCTGTTTGGAGTGGGGGTGTTAGTGCGTGGTTGCTTGTTTGGACGGGTTGTGAGTGGAGGGCAGGTGGGTTGGTGCGTCATTGGTGCTTTCCCGTCCTTCGACGACGACAATGGTGACGACGGTTGTGGATGTTGGGCATGGAAATGTGCGCGTGCGTGCGTACCTCCTTCTCAAACGCTTTGAACTCCTCTTCCTTCTGCTGGCGGTACTCCTCGATTTCCTTCTGGGCCTCGCTGCGGGCGTCCTTTACGCGCTTGGTGCGGTCTATACGGGGAAAAGAAGGGTGAGTTAGGACGAGCTTTCTCTCTCGATTGTGGTTCGGGACTATGATGGCGGGGAAAGGTGTGTGGGCGTACATTCTCTGGCTGCGGCATTGGTTAGCATTGACGTCTTTCCCCACGTGGATGGATGGCTAGGTACGCACCTTTCTGCACGATCTTCTGCGCCTCGCGCTCGGCCTGGTGGGGGTGCTGTCAGCTTGCTTGCTTGCTTGGTTGTGTGGTGTTTGTCCTCTGGGCGGCGGGTGGCTTACGTCGAGCAGCGTCTGGATGCCCGCGGAGTTCTGGGCGGACTGTGTGGTGCGTCAGTGGATGTTTCTGCGGATACAGGCGTGATTCGCTGGTGGCGGCTACGCACCATGGTGAGGGATTCGTGGGTAGAGGCTTCGAGGGTGTTGGGGTGGTTGTCGCGAGATGTGCGAGTTGGGCCCGATGGTTGCTTGGTCGCTGCTGCTGGCTGGTGGAGCTCGTGCCAGGCTAGGTCACCACTAGGGCGGTGAGGCGGCTTCGTTGCTGTTCCCAACAAGGCATGTCATCGCCAGCACTTTTCCGGCCTGCCCACTTCACATTCGTTATTTATATCTATTTGTTTGATGGGGACTGCTGCTAAAATGTCACTTGCGTGATGACAGCTGACACGACTGATATCGTCATCTACGTAGGAGAAGGCCGTACACAAATTACTCGCAAAGGGTCACAACTATAGGTATATAGAATCTGAGAAGAAGTAGGATATCGGAAGCAGGGGAATAACAGTTTACAGCATGCCGAATTACCTATTCATCACTCTTTGTAAGTTTGTCCAATGTCGTCCGGTGCAGGACATACCCGGCGAGACAACCGTGCACGCGCATGAGTGGCGCGTCCGAGCCACCCGTGGCGCATCTCTTCAACTCCACCACATCCACCTTGCGCCGTCTTCCTCTCCGCAACCCACGCGCTCAGCTCTTAAACCACCCTAACTCCAACGCCCAACCCGCCACCACGACCAAACCACTCGCCCGCCTTCCTCTCAAAACCGACCGTCCCGCCTGACCCACCACACCCCACCCCCGCAGCAATAACCCACGATGCCGCGCGCCGAGGTCGGCTCCACCAAATGGCAGGCCAACAAGATGAAGTCCAAGGGGCTGCAACGGCTGCGCTGGTACTGCCAGGCATGCGAGCGCCAGATGCGCGACGAGAACGGGTTCAAGGTAGGCGCCTAAGAAGAGCGATGACAAGTTGCGCACCCGCTAACACTGGCACAGTGCCATGTCCAGAGCGAGAGCCATGTGCGCCAGATGATGGTTATCGGCGAAGATCCGCGCCGCGCCATCAACGACTATAGCGGCCAGTTCCAGCGCGATTTTCTGACGCTGTTGCGCACGGCGCATGGCGAGAAGGCGCAGAACTTGAACCACTTTTATCAGGAGTATATTCGGAACAAAGAGGTACGTACACCCATCCTTCGCTTTCACGCTTTTCCCGCTCCGTCTGCCCGTAAACGTACGAAAAATGAGAGGCTCCGGCTAACACCCCCACCACCAGCACGTCCACATGAACGCGACGCGCTGGCCCTCGCTCACCGAATTCGGCAAGCACCTCGGGCGCGAGGGCATCTGCCGCGTGTCCGAAGACGAAAAGGGCAACGGCCTGCTGGTGGCGTGGATCGACAACTCGCCCGACGCGCTGCGCCGGCAGGCCGCGCTGCGCAAGAAGGAGCGCCAGGAGCGCGGCGACGAGGAGCGCGAGCTCAAGCAGATCTCGGCGCAGATTGAGAAGGCCAAGGCCGAGCGCGGCGACGACGGCGACGAAGAAGCCGGCGAAGAGGCCAGGAAACTCGAGCGCAGGGACGGCGAGCGCGTCGTCTTGAGCTTGAAGCCCGCGGCTGCGGCGCCGCCCAAGGCGGGGGGCAGTCCGCCGCTGCAACAAGTAGATACTCCGACGACGACGGATACCACGCCCGCGGCAACCACATCAGAAACATCGCCCGACAAGCCCGCAAACTCGCCTACGCCGCCCTCAACAGACGCCGCTCCCAGCACATCCACCACCACAACCGCACCTCCCCCCGCAGCGACGAAGCCAGCAACGACATTCAAGTTCGGCGCCGCGGCCTCGAAGCCCAAAAACGTCTTCAGCGCGAAGAACAACCCGCTCGCGGCCAAAAAGGTCGTCGTCAAGGAGGCGCCGAAGAAGATGAGCGAGGCGGAGCGGATTATGAAGGAGGAGTTGGAGCGGAAGCGTGCGCGTGAGAGTGGGCAGGGGGGTGGGGGGAAGCGGCAGAGGGTTGCGCTGTGAGTGTGTGTGTAGGAGGAGAGGGGTGCGTGGGGTTTGGTTTAGTGCCTTCTTTTCTTCTTCTTCTTCTTCTTCTTCTTTTTCTTCTTCTTCTTTTTCTTCTTCTTCTTTTTCTTCTTCTTCTTTTTGCTTCTTGGGTTTGTTTGTTGTTCGTTTGAATTGTTAGTGCTTAGTTAAGTGCTGGTTTGCTAGCGTGGCGTTGGGGTCGTGAGGGGTTGTGTATATGGCGAGATGGACAGACAGACAGATGGTTGCTCGTTGATGTGCGGGAGGAGAGTACATACATACATGCATAGGTGGGACAGCGTGCTCTATCGGATCCAGTCACTCAGTCACTCAGTCACTCAGTCAGCTATACATGCATGCGTGCATACATATATACCTACAGCACCAACACCACCAAAACCCAAGCCATAACCACCCATGCACAGCCATCTAAACCGCCACCAACCACTCAATCCAGGTATCCCACCCAGCACCAGCACACCACCTACGCACTCTCCCAAACAAAAACATCCCTCCCCCCAGTCCCAAGCACAGCATACGCCTCGCCGCGGAACCCAGCCACGCTCAGCGCGGCCCAAGCGCCTTCTTTCCCCTTTCCTTCTTCACACGCAAGCCCCTTCGTCTGCACCAGCAGCCACACGTGTAGCAGCAGCCTCGGCGGCAGCAAGCCCCGCCAGCGCAGGCGCACGAGGTCGCGCACCACCGCCTCTCCGCCGTCACCGCCGCTGCCGTCGTTACCTCCGGCGCGATACGGCACCGGCACGTCCCACCGGCACAGATAGCGATCGAGCCCATCAGCGGCGGCGAGGCGCGGCGAGGATAGCGATGCCATGCCTAGCCATTCGAGGACCGCGGCGCTGTATTCGGTGTCCTGGAGGTGGGTGGGTAGGGTGGGCGCGTGCAGGGGGGGTGTCTTGGTGGCGGGGAGGGGGTGAGGGGTCGGGGTTGCGGGTAGGGCGTGGAGCGTGGGTTTGTGTGCGGCTATGGGTCCTGTGGGTGGGGGGGGTGGGGTTTGAGAAGGCGGACCAGGTGTTTGTTCTGCAAAGGGCGTGGTGAGGTCGTGGAAGAGCCAGGCCAGCGACTGCGTGAGCACGTTGCGGAAGGCCCACTCGAGGCGCGCGAAGCCTTTCTTGCCGTGCAGCATGCTGGGCTCGCGCAGGTTCGTCTCGACCACTGCGGGGTAGTGGGGTTAGCGGTCGTTCTCGTTCGGGCTGGTTGTTTCCCAGGCGCTGGACTTGCCGTAGCGGGCTTTGGTGTGCTTGCGGCCGCCGTGGGGGGCGGGCTTGCCGACGAGCCCGCACCGCTCGTACGTGGCTTTGTCGAGATCGAGCCGGAGTATGCCTGGGTGCAGGGGCCGTCGTTAGTAGGTGCCGGCATGGTGTAAGACGTGTCCTGGGGAACGGAACAGGGCTCTACCTTCGTGGAGCGTGTATGTGTTGTCTATGCCAGGACGGCCCTCGGAGATCATCATTATATTGCCAGTCTTGATGTACTGGTTGAAGAAGTCGCCCGATATAATCTCGCCCAGAGACATGGTGACTTTGGCATAGTGAAAGGTTCCGGCATTTCCCCCAAGCTCTTGCTTAACCGCTTCATAAACTTCCTCGGGAAGAATTAGATCGGCCTGATTTTTTGGCATTAGCCGAGGTGATACTCGTTTTAAAATGCTGGAAATGACTGCGCACAGTATGTGAGAATGGCTGCGAGGAAATGAGCGAAAAAGGCTTTTTCTTGGTAGGAGGCTGCTGGGGATCTATGTGGTCGGGTAGAGTGGCATGGGTGAAATAGCACTTGGGCGCCGGAGTGGCGTCTTTTCCGCCGAAATTATACATTGGGGGCACGGGTTGGTGGTGTCTGGCATTAATTTATGTCTAAGTTGAGTTATCATTCGTACCGCGTCGACCACAGTGGCGCCTACCGCTTTTGTAGTGGTCGGGGCGGCGGGCCGGGCGGTGGCCGTGGCAGAACGCAATTGGCGCGGCACATCAATTCGTGGGGAAGTTGCCAGAACAACACACAACACCACCACCACCACCAACTACTGTCAACACAATGTCGCACCACGCGCGCATCGAAGAAGTCTCGGACAGCGAGCCCGACGACATGGACCCCTCGGACTTCGACCCGCAAGCCTTCGCGCAAAGCATGATGGGGCCGGGGGCGCAGATGCCGGCGCAGCACGAAGCGGCCTCGGCGGCAGCGCGCAACGAGGCCGAGCAGCGCGAGCGCAGCAAGCACTGGCAGGTGCTGTACCCGGTGTACTTTGACGCGACGCGGACGCGGGCCGAGGGCCGGCGCGTAGGCAAAGAGCAAGCGGTGCCGAACCCGCTGGCGCGCGAGATAGTCGACGGCGTCGCCGCGCTGGGCCTGAGCGTCGTGTTTGAGCCCGGCAAGACGCACCCGAAGGACTGGGCGAACCCGGGCCGCGTGCGCGTGCTGCTGAAGGAGGAGGGCAAGGCTGTGAGCTCCTCGGTTAAGAACAGTGCGTTTTTGCTCTCTGGCTGTCGCGGTGCTTGCCTGCCTGCCTGGACTGAGTCGCTGATGTTTGTATCTTGTCCGCAGAACACCACCTCTACAACCTCGTCGCCGCGCACCTGAAGTCGCACCCCGCAACCGAGGAGACGCCGCTGCGCCTGCGCATCGCCGGCCTCCCGCCGCCAAAGGAAATGAAGCCGCCTGCGGCCCCGCGCGGCTGGAAAATGAACTCCATCTTGCCGCTGCACTCGGCCGCGCTGTCCGGCGGCGGCGTCTCCGAGAACATGTTCAAGGACATGATGGCGGAGCTGCAGGGCGAGCAGGGAGGCGCGGGCGCGGGCCCCAGTGGCAGCGGCGCCGCCAACGAGCCTAAGCAGAAGAAGAAGGACAAGAAGAAGGGAAAGGCTTGAGTGAGCGATGCTAGTAGCTCTGCTGCTAGGAGTGCTGCTAGGAGCGCCACTGCTAAAAGTGCCGCTACTACGAACAGCTATCAATGCACAGACAGCCACGATTACGGTTAACTACGGATGGGTGGATGGACAGGTAGATAGATCTAGCAGCGCATGCCGAACTCTCAAAAAGGCGACTTTCTCCTCCTTGGGTCGACGTCGCGAGACGTGGATGTCGGGAACGCATCGCCGCCTGCGCGGCTCTCCGGCCGTGCAGCTGATCCCGCGGAGGAGGACGCTGTCATGCTCGCACAAGGTATGGCTTGGCCTGGCTTGGGTGGGCGCGAGTAGTTGCAGCTTTAGACAGTATCTGATTAGAGACGTCATGTATTTGCTGTTTGAAAGTGGATGCTATACTCTACTACATGTTAGTGACTTCTCCTGCGTTGTCGATTGCGCCGTTCAGTCCTCACTGGACATAGTAAGAGACGCCGGAAAGATCACCAAACCCTACTACTGAACACTGCTTTCAAGACAGCGCAGCACGACGACTGGCCACGAAAGCTTCCCTAACCTCATTCACCAGCACCCCCAAGACTGTGACCCAAGAAACCTCTCTTACTAAAAATTGCGTTACCAGTCATCGAAATAGTTGAAAGCAATAGCATCAACTCCAACAAGTAAAAGTCTTGTATTGACTATATCAACTATACTGATCATATTAACTATATTGACCACATTGACCATATTGATGTTAACACCAGCAAAGCTCGGTCCCAGTCAACGAGCTATTTTAAAACCATCTACCCCATCGCCAGCCGCGGAGGGTCGTTTTTAGGTGTAAAAACGGCCTCTCCGGCAGGCAGGCAGCGGAAAGAAGCCGGCGAAGACCGCCCTCCCGTGTTCAGCACGCTGTTCAGCACGCTGTAGCGCGGAAGCGGGTAGGTGGCCGTTTTCCCACCTGCCTCGGGACGGGAGCATTAGTGCGGTGTGTGAGGTGGGAGATGGATGTGACTCCAGGAGAGGTGGTGGGTGTTTGTGTACTCACTGATCGGGGTTTGGCCGAATCGGGTTGATTGCTGCTTAGTGATTGACGTTCCTCGTGGCCACGGCGGTGTCTTGGCTTGGTGTTGAGGTTTTTGCCGTCATCCACGCCTCTGCGTCCGTTGGAGGATTGTAAGTCTTCGTTGATCATTGCCGGCTGCAGTGCGAGGCCCGGTACAGCACCTCATATGTGCTGTTCCAGCGAATGCCTCCATTCAGTATCAGCTCCCAGTCAGTGAGGCGTTCATCGGCCATATCGAGTCCAGCAGCCAATTGAGACGTTCGTAATAGTGAGTTTAGCTCTGTGTAGCAAGTAGTCAGAGGCGGGTATCTCGCCTGCTGTTCCACCGAATGCCCCCTTATATTTGCGAGGACCCGGAATGGTCCGGAGGCAGGACTGTTTCCGTTGCGGACCGGAGATATGAAGGCGGTTCAGGTTGATTAGTATAACTGGAGTAACCTCGTGACTGCGGTTCTTGTCCAGCTGTACTCCGTCCAGTGAGAGTTGCAGTACAACCTCTGCTGAATATCACCGCCTTCGTCTGTATTCTGTACATCATGTACTGTATCTCTCCATTGGGAACTGCAACCAGTTTGGAAATGGTGCGCGGGTGGGAGAGATTCCGCAGTGCTGCGTCCGGTATGTGCTCGTTCAGCAGGAATACGCAAACCCAAAGTCCCTTATCACTGGCACCCTTCCCACTCTCGCTGGGTGTATGAAGCTAATCCATCCCATCGAGTATAGTGGGCATGTACTGCTAGCAGTGGTAGATCGTTGGGAGAGGTCTGCATGTCGAAGCTGATACTGATCCGAGACAGTGCGTATTTAATCCTCTTTTAATTGGTTCGCGGACGTCATTGTAGAGCTGGACAATGAGGTTGCAAAGCATTATGTCCGACATCGTTGGAAGTAAAACGTCTTTCGTGATCGTTGTAGGAGGTCATAATTGGAGCCTCGTTGATACTGCCCAGGGACGCCTTGTAGGGCAGCCGAGACTTTGAAGGTGTTAAGAGATTGCTTTCTTAACATCTTCTGAATCTCTACAAATTTCAACAGCATCTCGTGCCAGGCTGTGCGGGTCGTTCGCTCGCCCGTGCGCAGGCGAAGAGAGGTGTGAGGCTTGAGAAAGCAAATTGAGGCCTCATAGGCAGTCTAAGTGAATAAATATAAGAAGCTGGCGGCTGCCAGAGCTAAAGCTGGCATATCAACAACATCGGGTTTCGTTGCGAGCGACAAGCAGCGCCGCCAGCTAGGCGTCAAGTGGTGGCAGGCAAAACGAGGTGAAGTCGAGAAAACATAAAAGGACACGCAAGGTGGTACCAGCAAATTACGGTTACAGCGCGTCACGCGTCGCGCGACGCGATAACGTCGACCTTCACCGTGAAGCGAGCCCCACTGTATAACGAGCGCTTCAATCAGAACTCTCCTCGGGCCTCATCGAGTGCCTTCTTAGCAGACAGATTGTTAACAATTGTCTATAGAGATCTTAGTTATTAGCAACTCCTCTACTTTGTCTTTATACCCTTCGCTTTTAGTATTGTTACTTTCTCTCGTAGCGACGAAACAAAGTATATATGCTAAATCCTCTAGAGTTATAAACTCGAAGGTAGTTTCATTGAGAGGTTATGGCCGGCCCGCTCACTACATGGTGAAGTTCGTCACGGTAAAGGACGTTAATGCACGAGGCCCAATCAGCACGCAGGGCTTCCGCATGCAATCCCGAAATATAATACCGTAAGTCCGACATTATTTCAAGCGCTCTCGCTGGCCCGGAAGTAAAACCCGCTACGTTGGAAGTTGGACGGGCAGAAGCGCTGCGCAAACGCCTCATTATGCCGTAAATGGGAAATCGTGCTGCTGGCGCTGGGGCGTGTCCAAAGTTACGGTGGTGCGGGGGCGGGGAGGCGGGTCCGCGGGAGGGCGGAGGTCTGCCCGTCACCGCGCGGAGCCGGAGTGCTTCGCCGTGGTTGGTTGGCTGCGTTAGTTCGCTCGGGAGGTTGCGTCTGGTGAGTTAGATGTGGATGGTTGAGATGATAATGCAGTCCTCCATATAGGGGTAAGGAGCAGGGTAGGGCCGATGAGTGAGGTGGTGGTTTTGTGCTACGATGCTGGGTGATTTGAAATGTGAAAATGATAGATTTTAAACCCTTATTTGCGGTTTTGTTGTAAAGCTGTGATATAAACGATAATCCTGAAGTCGGTTTTGAAAAACTAAAATGAGATGCCGGGTAGCTGATACAGGTCTTTCGAAAAACGTGCTGCGTCGATGGCGTTTTTCTGGCCTCGGATATCGGCGTAGAGCTTGATTAAGACCATCCCCTGAACTCACCGTGTCGAACTTCGGGAGGACGATGGAAATAAGGCTAGACGTGTAAGTTTAGAGCTTCGACAAGAAAGCAGAGCTTCGCTGAAAATTACAAGGGTTCCCGCCTAGATCGTGGTTGGTCGAATGCCGCGTTTGTCTCGCTTTTGATTGAAGTCGACTTAGATCCGAGCTTTGCTAGTCCAGTTGACGTCTATCTGTAAGAAACAAGAAAGCCGTTAAAGCTGTTGAGTAAAACCTCGATTATCCAGTGGTGTACATTGAGAGCCAGTGATCCTTCCTGGTGGTTTAGGGCCGTCTGCAGCTCGGCTCGCGTTTCGGGCCTCACACATGCAAGACACGATCAAGCAAAGCCGTGACAACGAGAATCGAGGAACTAGATTCCTAGAAATGATGGACCTAGCCACCAGAGCATACCAGAACATCGCAGGTCGTGTACCAAGGCCCAAATAAGAGTCACAACTCCATTTGTTCGTCATTCGCGTATGCTCGAAGCCCTTTTTTGACCACTCATGACCGGCTCCCAAAGACACCACCCGCCTACTCAACTCCTCTTCAAATGCGGTTCGAAAATAATTTACCGGTGCTGCGGCACATGTCAGCCAACGTTCGACAAAATGCGCCCTGATACCCTCGATGCTTCTCCAGTCGAATGCGCCGTGCGCAATTCGTTTAAAATCCATCTCTTTCACTCTTTCTGTATTCCGTTTGGGGATCCGTACCTTGGTGAAGCCGATGTCGGTGGACTTCTCACGGAAGCACTGACGGCAGATGTTCAGGCCGTACTTGCGGATGAGACCGGCCTTGTGGGTGCAGACACGGCTAAAAGAGACGAAACCGTCAGCAAAAGAGTCCCGTTGCTCGCACGCCTTCGCCCGTGTTCCCGTTCCCCCTCTATAACGCTGCGCCATTGCGCCCCCCATCGATTGAGGTGCCAAGGAATCGCTCCACAAGCGTGCCTGGTTTAGAAATCAAACGTACCAGCCACGGGCGCCCTTGCCGTAGGTGCGGGGACGGGAGAAGTAGACGGTCTCGTGAGACATGATTGCGGTTTGTTGGTGTCGGAGGACGGAGGTGTCTGTGTGCGGGCCAAGACTATCAGTACGGCCGTCGCGGACTGACAGAAAAAAAAGTAGGGCGCGGGTGAGGCTCACTGGTTGCTTGAAGGTCGTCCGGTGGGCGGTCAGAACCGTGGTCGTAGTCGTCTCGAAGTCGTTGTCGCAGGCTATCACTTTTCGCACAAGGGTCGAATGTGGCATCTGTAGTGTGGATTCGGCAAATTGTTGCGCTAAGCCGGATGTGAACTAGCAGCTTGTCAATCACGGGATTCGACGACGTTTCCCGCCAAAGTGTCCGGGTAGCGCTGCGGACCAGCCTGGTTGACAGGCGGCCTAGTAAACACCAAACAAACACCGGGACCGTGACATAAGTCTGCCGTTAGATCGGAGTTTCAACGTTGTACCTTGATCGCGCCTGCCGTCCAATCGTTGCTTCTCCCAACAAGTCCTACCTATAAGGTCAGTCCAGATGTCCTCTTGCCGGTTGCATCCGCTCGCGCCTGTCAGCTCCACCCAGTCTAGCATCCGTCTTTGCCGTACGAGATGATATTTACAACGTTCGTCGCCCTATTTATTGCTTGGATCTCGTATATTATCTGCACCTCTTGATTGCACAGCCTCAGCGTCACACCCTGGTTTACCAGACTTCATGGACACTAGAGCCAAACGCTCTAGTGATTATTTCAAGTCAATCCTCCCCCCACACCATCTCACGTTCACCAATTTCCGTCCTTTTTCATAGTTCTTCTCCATTTTAGCTAAAGATGAGCTGCTTCAAGACCGGCGTTATCCGGCTTTGCTTTTGGGTCGGTTTGCTTATTCACCTCCAGCCCCCGTGGCTCATCAGGCTCCGAATCCGCGAGTGCCTCGAAAGAGAAGAAGAACCGGACTGCACCAGCATCATCAAGCTCGCCTGTCTATAACCAAAGCACCGCCTCAACCCAAAACCCAAACCCGCACACGTCACCTTATCTCGTAGTACCGCGCGCTTAGCAACACCACCAACATGGTCTGTACGCCCAACACCCCCACCCAACAACTTCCTCTGTACCACCACGCCCCACTAACCCCCCACCCCGCTCTAACAGTCCCGCGACTCCTCCCGCACATACATCCATCTTGCAGAGCCGCGCTTCGCCGACCTCTTCGAGGACTTCACCCGCACGCCCCTGCTGCCTGAGGAGATCTACGTCGCGCCCCAGCACCAGCCTATCAACCCGGAGGACGAGGACGACGTCGTCCCTGACCAGCATGCCGCGTTTGGCATCCAGCGTGCGACGCAGCAGCGCCGCCAGCCCGCGTGGAAAGACCTTGGTCTCGAGGAGCTCATGACTAAGGGGCCTTCTGAGCCTGTGAGGGCCACGCTTACCCATCGCACTAAGGGGAATGGGGAGGGCTCGAGCTCAAGTGCTTTGCCTAGGTAAAGGATTGAGCGTACTTGACGGTTTTCGGACTTGATTTCTGCAAGTAGACTGTTTGGGTGGAATTATGAAGACTGGCGTGAGGATGCCAGAGGTTGGAATGCTTTCCCTTTTATTAACTAGAGATACCACCCCTAAGTCTCTTCTCTACTGAAGAGATCATCAATTTACCTCCTATGACGAAATCCCAGTGGCATATCAAACTTCAGTGATAATCCTAACCCTCAAGTTCAATGAAATCCAGAGCATGCTACTCCTAAAACTTCATAGACTCATCCAGGCTAGAATGCGCTTCCTCGCTAAATGATGAGCCAGTCCAGAAAGCAGAGCACTTAACCCTACTTGAACCCCGATGCCCCGACAAGTATCCCGAAGTCTAATCACGGCTAAACCTATCCCAGCCCGCTTGCTGCAAACCTGTCAGTCCCGCTCATCAAAAATAAACTTGATAGCACTCACCTTGGCGTTTCTAGCAGTATCAATCTCTGACCTAAAGTCCTGATGAAGACGCTTGATTTCGCCCTTCGTCGCCATCTCGTCGACGACCTTGTTCGCGTATTTCCGCTTCTTTTTGTCTTTCCAGCCGTCACGCTCCACGATCTTGTCAGGGTCCAGATGGCCCTCCGCAGCCAGCCAGTCTACCACCCAGTCGTTAAGGTGGTATCGCCAATGCGCGAGAGCGTGCGCGGTCTGGGCATTCATCTTGCAGAACACGCCGACATGGAAGACGGCGTCTTGGGGTGGAACGGAGTTGCCGCGACTGTCGTAAGACTTCTTGTCATCGTCGGAGTCGTCGTCTTCGTCTTCGTCGGAGTCATAGTCGTCGGCCACGTCTTCGAGCGTGGAGCGATGGTACGGATGGCCGCGGAAGTAAATGTTGAACGTGGCTGGATGTCCGCGTCGGTTGCAAGCCATGCAATGGTCACCTATAAAGTCTGCTCCTGCACGTGAGATCTCTGAAATCTCGATTAGGGGCCTTGCATGGAGCGCCCGAGTGAACTCTGGAGTCCATACAGAGGACGTGAACTTGGATCCTGCAAGTCCCTTAACCTCGTCGTCCAGTTTGCGGAATGTTAAGGCGTAGATTTCATCATCGCTTGGAAACGCGGGGTTTAGTTTCTTGTGGACCATCCACTCAACCGCATATTTGAAGAGATCTTTGCCCTTCATCCGGCTCATGCTGGTGAACTCAAGTGGGATCTGGACATCCTCATCAGGCACGCCCAAGGTGTCATCCCCGTCTTCCACAACGAAGCTCTCGTCCTCAGCGTCCTCTTGAAACATAGCCATAGTGGAGGCTTGATGGACGGTTGAATGTGGTTCATCGGCAGGGCCTTCGAGGTCGTCTTCGTCTTCTTCTACCTCGTCGTCCTCGGCACCTGACTCTAGCTCCGATTCCGATTCAGTGTCATAAAGCGCTCGTCTCTGCGTCCCTTCCGGCTGCTCTTCCAAGTTGGGTTCCGCATCCTTCTCACCTGCGCGGCGACGTCTCAAAGCTTCCAGAGCCCTTTCTCGGGCATTCATTTGCCGTGGCGGACTCTTGCGACGTAATTTCTTTGGCGTCCTACCTAGAAATTCCAGGTCTTCTTCCAGGTCCTCCTGTTCTTGTTGCTGCTTTTTCTTGTCTGGAGCCCGCCGCCGTCTGCTTTGAGTTACCACCATCTCTTCATCGCTATCCTCTTCTGGGGTCGAAGAAGCTCGCTTTCTCTTTCGCCTAGGAGTGACGGGACCAACGTCGTCGCTATCCTCCTCTTCACTTAAGATTGCTGGCGCATTTTTGGTTCCTCTGAGCTTCTTTACTGAATTAGGTGACGAGGCAAGAACCTCGTCTGAGCTTGATTCTGCCTCACCAAAGTTTGAATCTCTAGACTGACCAGCCTTCAGAGGTGCGTCTACGATTTCGAGGCCGTCGGAATCAGAACCTTCTTCTTCATCACTTGTGATGACGAAATATTTCTTCTGGTCCTTTTTGGAATTCTGGGATGATCGCGTTGCACGTCGGCTGGGTGGCGGCGATGGTGATGCTTTGGTCTTTTTCGAGAATTTCTTCTTTGTACTGTTTGCATGGTCTGTAGCCTTTGCACGCTTGGAACGGCGCTGAGTCTTCGGCATATCTTCTTCCGACGAACACTCACTTTCGTCCCTCACGATGGCTTTATTCTTTCCGGACTGGGTGAGCTTGCGACTTTCCTTTGTCTTTCTTCCACTACTTTCGATGAAAGTGTTGGACCTCGTTTTCCGCTGCATGAGGTTAAAAGGCAAGCTCTCACTGTCACTCTCGCTGTCGCTGTGACTAGCTGCCTCGCTTCCGACTTCCTGAACCGCAGGGAGCACCCCACTTGGTTTTGGTTGAGTTTCTAAGAAGAATTAGTAAAACTTATCTTTCTAGGGTGAGTAGACATACTGGAAGAGCGAATTTGGGAGGATCGTGCCGGTGTAGGTAAACTTGTCTGACCACCGTCTGTATTCACTGTCAGCAAAATGTCTCACTGTCCAAGAAGATTCTCCGAACTTAGACACCAAGTCAAGTTCTGAACCTCTACAACAGGCTACCAGCTCCTGTGAGACATTTGGTGCTACATACCTTTGCCTGACGTGCTCTTGTCGTCCGCCACTTTTCGTTTCTTCAGCGGACTTCCCTCATAGCCGACGGCGGCAGCCTTGTCACGAACTGCGGGCGACAGTTGCGAAGCCGCAGGCGAAGAAGACGGTATAGGTGTAAAGTTCAGCCGCGTCTGGCGCGCACGGCGCTTGCTTCTTTTCGACGGCTTCATGCGGGGCCTAAGTTTTGCGCAGAAAGATCGCAAGGCGCAGAAACCGAAGTCGCGGCGGGGACGCGAGTGAGCTGGGTTCGGCGCAAGGTGTCAAGGCTTTGCCCGTATGTCGGCTAGTGGCCAACGGGAAAATGGTATGAGTGTCGAAGCCAAATTAATGTCATGTAGAATGTCGTCAGAACTTGGCGATCGCGTTGCGTTAAACGCGCGGTCACGTGAAACTATGATTACTAACCGGGCTACTTTATCATCTGAAAATCAAAGCAACAAAACGACTGATTCGAAAGTAGAGAATGTAGTCTTCTCTAAGTGTCTAGCAGGAAGAGGTCTTTCGACTCAAAGCCTGAAGGAATTGCTTTTTTTTTATGAAGATAAAGAATCACTGTTCAGCCAATGGTGTTGTCGGAAGTTGACCAGGGTACAACGACCACCATGCACTCACATACGGTTACTGCAGTCCGATCCCCGTTTACCTTCGACTTTATATAAGGTTTGTCTATTTGTATTAGCGAAGGTGCACAGATAGTTACGCAAGACCTGGCCGGATAGCGATAAACTCCTTTTCAACGGCCGGAAATTGCCGGTCAGTTCAAGCGTGGTAACTCCCTTCACCGTCAAGCAATTCACCTTCTAGCGAGATATGGAGGGATACAGACAGTCCCTATGGAACACCCCTTGTCTAGCCACAAGTTTGAGTCCTGGATATGGGTGAAAGGGTCTTAGAGCGTACACATACTACAAACACCTTGATTAGGTTTTGTCTCTACCATACCAACATGATTTCGTTGGGTGGTGAATCTCCTTCTATCTGAGTGTTGCATTATTAATTGAAGTAATGGTACTCGGTATGTCGGAGCAGTTCATTGCCGTCGCCTATTCTATTTTCGCCTGCAAATACAGCCACATCCCTGTTCAGATGCGCCGACTGATGACCGAATCAGGGATGGAGGCGTTCGTATGTCCTAGCTTACTTCATCGGCCACTCAAGTATGTGGTAGATGGGGAACTAACCCTTAGGGCGCGGGCTTTATTACCAACCGTCCCATGAGTCGTACAGCCTCCGGAGACGTTCCTTTTCCTCTTCGTCCGCGAAGATAATGTCAATAACACCTGTGCAAAGCTCTTTGACCTCTCTATTGTTCAAATTGAAGTGCTCGATGGCAATAGCATACTCCGCTGAGAGTGGACTGCAGAAGACACCGACGTCGTCAGTCTAGATGTCGAGTCAGTGTGTCAGTCCCTGCGTCAGTTCGGCTCGAGATTTACTCACGGAAAGCGCCACGCCGACTCCGGATCCTCTCCACCAACCGAAGTGATGATCTTGGAAACTTCCTGTGATCATCTTAGCGTGGACGTTGCAGCTTATGCAAAGCTCAACGCCAATCTTTTGCTTTACGATTTCCTTCCTAAGCTCTTCCTTCACGTGGATGACATGACCAATTCGGTCAGGCTGCCAGTTGAGCAACGTCCATAGCTCCTCATCAGTAGAAGAGGCAGGTGCTTCTGCAAAGTGGACCGTGAGCTTTAAGCCGGCATCTTTGGCCCGTGCGAATGCTTTGGAGAAGATGCGCACATTGCCCTTTGCTGGATCGCCACAGAGGTCGACACCAACTACACCACGGGACTTGTAAGCGATAGCCAGATCGACAACGTCCTCGGCTTCTGCAGCCGAGTTGCGTCGATCAACTGACAGGATGAGATTTGAACGCATGGCATTGCCAGGACGCGCATTATGCTCTTGAATGCAGTCGAGAACGGCCTCGACGTATGCGCTTCTAGAAACTCCTTGGTCGGGAATGGCGCGCGGGGTGGTCCGAAGCTCGAGATGAACGACGCAGTCTAAACGGAAGGATTCGAGCACGGACAACGTAGAATACCTGCTCGGTGAGCAGGAGCACGCAAAGGGGCGCAGGCAGACCAGTCATACTTGATGCTTGGGATGTCGCTGCATAGTTCGTAGATGTATGAAGAGAACAGTGGGAAGAAGCTTGTTAGGTAATATCAGTGACAAATTCGGTTCTTTGAAGTGAAAGGCACGCGGCAAGACATTTTAATGAATGGAAAAACGCCTATTGGCCGAGAGGGAGAGAAGGGGTTTCTTGGGCTTGAAGAAAGCCGTTACGCGTGGGGCTGTACGACCAGCCGGACTAGGCGATCGCTTGACGAAAGCGAGGCATCAGGGGCGAGGGAGCATTCTCACGTCTTCAGGTCGTAGTCGACCTTGCCCGGCGGGATAGCATCGAGCGGATCCTGGAGGGCAAAGTGCGGCTGGGCGCTCCTCCTCTGCTCCCAGATGGCGTGCAGACAGTCTCGACTGATGCTGCCGCTAAGATGAGCATGAAGCTGTCGGGGACGCGATCAGCCCCTAGTGCTAGGCGGGCCCGGACGGGACGGCCGGCAGATGGACTCCGGGGTAGGAGTACGGAGAGAGCGCTGGACACCTACCTCGACCTTGGGGAGAGAGCTAGTGTCGAGGGGCATTTTTTGGAGAAAGCGCGCAGTTGTGACGACGACGACTCGGCAAGTCGCGGGCAAAAGCGTGCAGGAGGAGGGGGGAGGGACACGGCGACGGACAGGATCTGCTGAAATTGCGGCAAGTGGATATAGACGCTAGCGCCAAAAGCGAAAAACAATTTGGGCGAGCGCCGCGCGCCCATCCCGCCCGTGAAACACGTCGCCGCCGCAAGCAACAGGCAGACGCTTTGCATTGATCGAGGGCCCGCTTCCAGCCGACAAGCAGCGAGCGTGCACGCCGAATCCGCCGGCGGCCTTCTCCTGCAACTCCTGCAAATCGCACCAGCCGCGGCGGTTCTCTGCAATCACCTGAAGCTTGGACCACAGCTAGCAGCTAAAGCAGCCTAGGCGACGCCGGGTTGACCGGGGGCCATTCGCGCTGTCTCCCGTCCTTCAGCAACGCACCGCATCCACCTTTCTCCCTGACCGGCCGCACGACAAATCCAACTTCACCAGTGCACCTGCTGCATCTGCTTTTGCGCTCTCGTCGCTCGGGTCTGCGGAACCTTCTCTCCATCTCTCCTGTCGCTCATTTACTCGCTCCGCCCATCTTCCTCCAACCCGCCCGCCGCAGGCCCCTGGATCTTGCCCTGTCGCACACCACCGCCGCGCCTCGTCTCACCTCCCCCCCAACTCACTAGGACGCACCCTTCACAATGGCCGACATGAATGCCGAGAGCATTCAGCAGAAGATTCAGATTGCAAGGCGCGATGCCGAAGCATTGAAGGACCGGATAAAGCGGAAGAAGGACGAGCTGGCTGACACCACCCGTGAGTGACCTCCCGACCAAAGAAAGTTCCAATGCCCCGCCAACGCCTGCTAACCGGCCCCTCTCAGTCCGCGATGTCGCCAAGGAGAGAGTCGAGCAGCTGCCCAGGCTCACCATGAAGACCAAGCGCACCTTGAAGGGTCACCTGGCCAAGATTTACGCGATGCACTGGTCGACGGACCGCAGACACCTCGTCTCCGCCTCGCAAGACGGAAAGCTCATCATCTGGGATGCCTACACTACCAACAAGGTCCACGCCATCCCGCTCCGCTCGTCATGGGTCATGACCTGCGCCTACTCCCCAAGCGGCAATTTCGTCGCCTGCGGTGGTCTCGACAACATCTGCTCCATCTACAACCTCTCGGCAAGAGAAGGCCCCACCCGCGTCGCCCGTGAGCTTTCTGGCCACTCTGGTTACCTCAGTTGCTGCCGCTTCATCAGCGACCGCCGCATTCTCACTTCTTCTGGTGACATGACCTGCGTTCTGTGGGATCTCGAGACCGGCTCTAAGGTCCACGAGTTCGCCGACCACCTTGGTGATGTTATGAGTCTTTCCATCAACCCGCTCGACAACAACCAATTTGTCTCTGGCGCTTGCGACGCCTTCGCCAAGCTCTGGGATATCCGCCAGCAGAAATGCGTCCAGACCTTCGCGGCGCACGACTCTGATATCAACGCTATCCAGTACTTCCCCAACGGCAATGCTTTCGGTACCGGCTCCGACGACGCTTCTTGCCGCCTCTTTGATATTCGTGCCGACAGGGAACTCCAAAGTTACACTGTAAGTCACACTTTATGCATTGCTGCCCCGCGCGCCGATTTGTCATCATAACGAACATCCGCTGACTTTTTGTTTAGATTGGTGAGCCTGTCTGCGGTATCACGTCGGTTGCTTTCTCCGTTTCCGGAAGATTGCTGTTCGCCGGTTACGATGACTTCGAGTGCAAGGTGAGTTGAGCCAATGACTGCTTATAATTCCCAAAATTCCCGGATTTATGGCTAATCATCCATTCAGGTTTGGGACGTCCTCCGTGGCGAGAAGGTCGGTACGCTGCAAGGTCACGACAACCGTGTCAGTTGCTTGGGTGTTAGCAATGACGCGATGAGTCTTTGCACTGGCTCCTGGGACTCTATGGTGAGTACTCTTTGGAATTTCCTCCGTGCCGAATTATTATTGACGTTGCATACAGCTCCGCGTCTGGGCTTAAGCGCTTCTGCCAATCCATCGACGAACAAAACGGGTATCGATGACCCGGACCATATACGACCTTCCGATAAAACTTTCTATTCCCCCACCACCTTCCACCGAAGCGCGCTAGACATACCCTGTTTATCTCAAAGCGGCTTCTTCCTCCATCACGCACGATTTTACAAACGAGACTGGCGAGGAACCCGGTCTCCGCTTGTACACTCCTACACGGCTCTAATCTTTCCTTTCGTTTCGAGATGGTTGCGCGTCTGGGCTGGGTCTATTTCGGCCTGCAGTTGTCGGGTCGAGCGGCAGAAAGCACTTTTCCTTGTCTGCTTTTGAATAAAAGCTGCACTTCTCTGTACCTTCAACTACCCGTCATCCGAACCCTCTGAGCGCCTTCCCTCGAGATTCCCTAATAAGGCGCACGGTCACGAGCACGGATATCCCTCGCTTTATAGCTCGAGATGTGCTCTTTTTCGGACGGTTCGGCGGTTCTTTTCTTGCTCAATGTTTTACCTACCCTTTTTTTGTTCTTTTTCTTCTTCCCTTTTCCTTTCCTGCTCTGATACAGGCGGTGGCTTATGGTGTCCATTGTGGTTGGCTAGCATCTAATTCGAGCTCAATGCAACAGAATACAGAAGCGTTTGACGGTGAGAGTGGCGCGTGGTATGAGAGTGCTAAGAGAGCGACGCGTGGAGGCCTGACGGGCTAAGGTTCTGAGACGATCAGGCATGGGTAGCGCGGCAGGATTTGACGCCAGAAGCATCAGAAGGCGACTGGGCACGAGTGGGCGTCGGGGTAGCGGGGCGCCTGGGGACCAGGCAAGCAATCTCGACGACCCCAACGACCCAAGTCGACGCGGTGATCGCGGTGGACACGAGCCGCGGGCAGCGTCATGCGGACGGGCAGGCAGTGAGTGATGGCAGTGTGACAGCGTTTCGGAGCGAGTTTCATTGGAAGCCCCTTTTCGCAGCATTCAGCCTTAGGACAACGGCGGGTACGTCAGAAGGGGCCTAGGAGCCCTAGTCTGACACGTGGGGTGCCCTGCCGCATCCCTCTCCAGGCACGAGCTGCGTCCAATAATGTCCCCGCGCACAGGCCCCGGCTCACTGAAACGTCGAACCAAGCTCCTCTGCGATCCTCACCCACCTTCCTCTCCCGCCCACGCACGTCGTCTTTCCGTCGTCACTTCTCACGAACCCTGCACTCGCTGCCCTCTTGACTTATAACCCGCCCACTGCCGCCCGCCCCCCAACCTCTTCTCACGATGAACGCTGCCCAGGAGGAATTCGACGAGCTCTTCCGAGACAAGGATCGCAATAACAGACACCCCGAAGATCGCCAGGACTCCCACTCCGAGTCCGACAACGACTCCACCGGCCAAGACGACGAGAAGGACATCGACTCCGACTTTGGTGACTACGACCGCGAGGACGAAGATAGCAGCATGCGGACCCGCTACACCATCCCCCAGGCCCGCTCCGAAGCCAACACTGGTCCCAAGGGCGTCATTGCCGATGCCCAGGCCTTTGAGCAGGCCAAGAAGCAGCGCTTCAACTTCCTGCGCAAGGACCCCGTCCCCAGTCGCCCCCGCAAGAATACCAAGAGCGAGAAGAGCAGCGTCAGCGATGACGATGACGAATTCATGAACCGGTGGAGGGAGAACCGCTTGAAGCAGCTCCAAAGCGACCCCAAGCGTGTCGTGTCGCGCTCGAGGTCGCGCACCGACAGCCCTAGCCAGAGGATGTACGGACGGCTGGTTACCGTCGACTCGGACGGCTACCTGGAGGCCATTGAGCAGAGCCCTCAGAGCACAACCATTGTGGTCTTCATCTATGACGATCACGTATGTTCATCCCGGCTTTCTTTTTCCGGAAAGTATTGGTCGCTGACTCTTTTTGCGCATAGTCTGAGATCAGCAACATGGTGGAGGATTGCCTACGCACGCTTGCCAGGCGCAACGGCATGGTCAAATTCGTCAAGTTCCACTTCGAAGATGCGGAAATGAACGTGGCGGGTGTCCCCGCCATTCTTGCGTACAGAGGTGGCGAGAAGTTCGCCGGCATGGTTCCGGTCATGGACGAGATCCCCGACGATGCGGAGCTCAATGATGTCACCCTGGAGGTGGCCATGAAGAAGTGAGTAGTGGCACACCGAACTACGAATGGAACGCGCGTCACTAACTGCAAGCGACAGGTACCAGATTCTGTTCTGAAGCAACAACGTCCGCACCCATATTACCACCCTCCATCGACGGACATGACGTCCCCACTGCTCCCTCCAACTTCCGTATCGCTCACTCTCGAGCTCCGGCTTTTTCCTTGATGAATAGGGGTCGGAAAGTCGCACGGACTGCACCAAACGTCCCTTAACGGAAATACTCTCCTCTCTACGTCCGATGACAAGGGCCCTTTCACGCACGTCCACCCCCAGAAGCGACTTAGCTTCCTCCGGCTCCGCCCCGCTACTTTACACAGGTAGCGGCGGTTCGTTACGATTTTCCTTTTTTTCAACACCACCACCTCATTTCCTGCCTGTTGGACAAGCCTCGCTTGCCCGGTCTGCAGGCGAGGCTCGCGGCGTTGGCCGCGGCTGCGTGTCGTCCGAGGCTGTTGTTGCTGTGCTTGCAATGTATGTCTGGCGTCTGGCGTCCGGCGTTGATCAGTGTAGAGACAGGGCGGCGGCGACGCGGCATGGCGGAGACGATCTGCTTTCCGCCTCACTCAATTTTCTCGGGCCCCTGGCACACACATGTTGGCGTTCATCATCGCCATACTCGGACGTTCCATCATTTTTTATATGTGCATATCAAATCAGTTTTTTGTCTTGTTTTTTGTCCTGCAATGTATATCCAATCAATGACGACCAACAAAACAAAGAGAGCAGCGCTTTCCCGTTTTTCTTTACTCTTTTCCTTTTTGATTATTTTTAGTCTTACGATTTTTTTGTTGCCTGCAGCAGTCTGCAGAGGATCGTGACATGGATTCGGCATGGGGCGGCGCGGATTATCGCCTTCATCATTGGGATCATCGCTATAGCACCGTTTGTACTACAAGCATGGGTGGGCCGGCTCCATTGCATTATACATCACGTACATATTGCACGCACATGGCTAGCGGATATTGTATCATATCATGGCACACAATGGGCCCAGGGAATCGGTAAGTTAGATAGGTTAGGGATGTACTTTTCCGGACCGCAATGGCTGGGCTGGGCTGGATGGGGCTTGGCGGGTTGTATGTATGTATGTATGTATTGTATGTACAGGCGTCCGTGCAGCGCAATATAGAGCAGATCTCTCCCTAGCCTAGGTGCCTCTCTCTCTCGCTCTCTCGCGTGCCTCTGGGCCCTCGTCTCGGCTTGCTGTTGTACAGATTGTAGCAGGGTCTCGCTTCGAGGCCGGCGTCCGCGCTCCAGGCACTGTCCATCGACGTCTCACTAGCCACAGATCATGCCCCTACCGCGCGCACATGGCCATTCGCATGGGCGTGGGCATGGGCCTACCACCCTGCGCAGAACAGGTCCCTGTCTGTGCTGTGCACGCTACCCTGCCGCTCATTGCTTGAAGCCGGTCGCGCCGGCGTCTAGGCAATAACGATTCTTATTGTTATTGCTTTGCATTGCAGCGCGGTTGGCTGGGCTATGCTGGCGCAGTTGTATTGTGTACGTAGTCACTAGGTCTTGGCTGCTGCTGTTGTTGGTGGTGGGGTTTAATGCTGTGTTGGGTGCTGTTGTTGTGATTGAGATGGGCTGGCTTGCTTGGTGGGGTTTTTGGGGGGTGTGGATCTTGGTGGTGCTGGTGGTGAGTGAGGGCTGGATCGGGTATGGATGGGGTGGGTGGCATAAGGTACTGTTTTTGGGGCTTTGCTGGTATGGTACGCTGTATTGTTGCTGCTTGGGTGTTTTTTCTGCTTTTTGGATTCATGTTGGTTTTTGTTTTTTTGATACCTTTCTTGAGTGTTGTTTTCTGTCTTTGCTTTTTGTTGTAGTGGACGAGCAAGGGTGTTATGCTGAATATCGACGCTGTCGTCGCTGAGAGTCCGGTATTAAGCTGGCAAAGCCAAGGAGCAATTCCACCCACGTTTCTGAGTTAGTTGTAAACATCGGGACCAATTGAACATCTGCTTCACGCCAATTACATCCTCCTGTCTCCAAAAAGTATATTCGTACATGACAGAAGCTGGACAAGTGCCTGGAGTAGCACAGAGTGTCGTCTGCGCTCAAAAATGCTGCGTCTATGTCAACGTCTCGGCCCTACATGTCTGCAAAAGAGCCAATGCCCAACAGCCCAACACCAAATTTCCGTGATTTTCGTTGACCGTCTCCAAGCATCGGCAAATAGTGGCGCCCGTCGATGCGGATTGGGAGCTGCCAGGCGCGTGCGTAATCGGTAGCTGCAGAGAGCTATTTTCTTGGAAAAAGTAAGAAACATGTTCTTTTTACAAGCACCAGCGAAATCCCGAGCCGTATGTGCGCCCTCTGCGTGCTTCTCTGCCCATGATGATACAAGCTCTTTGGCCAATGAACCCGAGTTTCCAAGCCACATGCAAAACGCGGTCTTTATTTTTGTTTTTGTTTTTTTCCTTTCTTTAGAAAACCCTGCAAAGCGGGCTACCGCCCAGCTTCTTTTCCACCGCCTCTCGTATCTCCATAATGCCCTTATCCGTGGTGATGAATAGGCACTCGCCAGGCTTGGTCAAGCCCTTGACGTTCCCGGTATCCCTCCCCAAAACGACCAGCTCCAGCTCCTTGTGCTTCAGATATATGCGCTTGGTGGGCTTGCTGACCAGCTTCATTGAGGACAGCACGGGCGTGTTATTCCAGTACTTCAAGCCGAGCCATAACCGTTGCGCGGCCCTGTTGGTGGGGATCGGGACGGGGGGCGGGGTGGACGGTTCGGCGGCTTCGTTGCTGGGGCTGGGGTACGCGAGCCAGGGCTCTGCGCTCAGCGCTTCGGCGGACGGCGTCGCGGCGTCGTCGTCCGGGGTTTCGAGGGCGAAGGTTGCGGGCGGCGCTGGCCCGCCCGGCGTCACCGTCGAGATGAAGCCTTGTTTCTGCAGCCCGAGCGCCAGCTTCAGGTGCAGTTTGGTGAGCGGGATCGAGGTCAGGCCGAGGCGGCCGCGCGACGCGTTTTGCAGGTGCGAGCACACGTTTGCGAGATGCACGAGCGACATGGTGGCCGGATGGAGGAAGGCGAAGTGTGCGCGGGCGAGGGGGGTCAATGTCGAGGGGCCGTCCGTCCGTCCGGGGCCTGGGTGGGAGGCTTTGGCTTTGCGCGCGCGAGCAATGCGGGGGTGTGCGAGCGCGGAGGGCGGAGCTGTTGATTGTCCAAAATTTACAAAGTCCTGAGGTCGGAGTCGGCACGTGCCTCACCGCCTGCGCTTCGGGTCTGTGCCTTGTGCTCCTCCGCCTTCGTCTTCTCCACATTCACGACTCAACTTGATCATGTACTCGACAGGCATGAAAGAGAGGTACAACAGACAACACGGCCTTGTCTAATTTTGGCATTGACTCCCACAATGGCTCTTTCTTTATACTGCAATTGGCTATGCAAACACAGCTGGATACACTGACAAACGCCTTTTTAACGGCTAGAAATTGCTAACCATCAGCTCAGACGTTGTGTCGGCTTTGATTGTATTCTGGTAGGATATCATCAGCGTTGGCTGAGTAGCATTTGGCGGAGGGAAACAAGCAATAATACTCTCCATTTCTTACTCTTCTCTATTCCACCTTGCTTCACAACAGCAATGAGTTACCCTCTATCAAACCAAAGTCAAAAGACGACTCAACTCTTCACTTTTCCTGCCTTTCCCAACAAGATCAACAACCACTTCAAAATACCAGCTCTCTTTCCCTTTCCAAACACCCCCACCCCTAAACAAGCCCAACCACAATTCCCAAGCTCAGAAAAGCCAGCACTAAGCCTCGGAACTCCCAAATAAAGGCAACGAGCAGAAATCAACCAGCACAGCCTTCAGTAAGGTACGTAAATTACTCATGCCAAACCCCACTTTTCAATTCCTTACACCACAGCACAAAGACCACGCCGATCAGAGGGCGCGGCCGTTGCGGCCTTGGCTGCAGTAGAAGCGTGGGCGCCTTGTGGGGACGTGTCGGCATTACGTGCAGGAGGGACGGCATGGTTATGGCGTGGGTGGGTCTGGGTATCAATGTATTGTACCTATGGAGTGGGTAAGTGCAATCGGCATGGACACAGGCTTTGTCTGTCTTCGGAGATCAGACATTCTGATTGTGCGCTGTGGGACTGGTGGGTTGGTTCTTTGGGGGCGCGGCGAGGGCGTGCTGGTGCTGGGGGTCGTCTGGATGGATGGATGGACGTTGCGGACGAGAACATCGATGGGAGTGCTGGCTGCGCTGCTGCTGCTGCCATAGCTACTACGGGTATTACTACAACCGGCTACCTACCACCACCGTCTCTCCTGTACGTCCACATACATTCTCTCTCCACTGGCCTCGCGACCCTATCCCGCAGCAACCCGCTGCTCCGCTCCCACAGGGCTCTTCTCGGAGCTCTTGAGATGGCCACTCGCGCGCAACGCCTCAATGCGCTCCTGTTCCTTGCGCAAGCTGCGCTTATTGCCGACCTGCCAGACGAGGGTATAGACAGCCATGCAGACGAGCATGAGCCCTAATGAAAAAGCCGTTAGTGAGGATTATTTGCACGAACTGGCCAGGAAAAGGCGCGCGCGCCGCCAAGGAAGGAAAAAAAAAAAGTAGTGTGGGGATCAAAATGAACTCTGGCCCGGCAGTGAGGCTGGAGATTACAGGGTTATAGCGTTTGAGGATGTGCGGGAGCGAAAGGGAAAGGCGTGGATAGGCATAATAGCGGCCTTGATATGATTGCAATAGCGCGGACGATGTCGCAATGAATATCATCTGTGCCCGCCGCGGCAGTGCTTCTCCGGAGATAAACGCCCGAGCGGGTGGTAATAAGAAAGAGTGAAAGAAATAAAAATAAAAGGAAAAAGAAAGCCGCGGGCGCCATCCGGCGTCGCCGGTTCACGGGCGCGCTGATGGTGAGGCGCGGGGTGGAGTAGGGTGGTAAATAACATCATAAGATGGGCAGGTAAGGACGGCATGAATGCCTGATGAACCCCACCCACCCACTCGCCCACGCTATTGTACACTACTGCCGTGACTGGACTGCGCCGTGTTGATCAGCCCGACTTACCAAGGAAGCCGAACAGGATGCCCAGCTCGTGCCCGGTGCTGGGTGCGGGCACGTAGCACTCGTGCTTATCTTCGGCCGTGCATTCGCCCATGGTCGCCGAGCGTGTCTTGCTTGCTTGCTTGCTTGCTTGCTTGCTGCTGCTGATGTTGCTGTGGGTCTGCGTTGCTTGGTAGCTGACTGCGGCGATCGCGGCGCACCGGTGCTGGCGGATGCTGTGTTGGTGCTGATGCTCGCTGCCCGATTATATCACTGCCTGCCAGGCTGCTACTCTACATCCCACGCATCTGCGTCAGCCAGTCCATCCGTCTGAGTAACCGCGGCCCCGTCCGGCCTGCCGGGCGTACGCGGTATGTGCGTGGGTGGGTAGATATGGAGGCAGTAGTAGGGTCGCCGGGTCGTCGTCGTCGCAGCGCCATGACTTACCGATTCCCAACCGCGTGTACGTATGTAATCAAGTAGGCAAAAAACACCGTCCAAAGTATAATAACAAGTCGAGAGCTGGGTATCCCAAACAAACGCGACGCCAACCTTCCTTCCCGGGGCAGGCAGCAACCCGCGCTATATACCGCAGCCTCCGCCGCCGCGCCGTCAGACTCTCAGCACCAAGCCCGCGGCCCCCGGGCATCCTGGCATATTATCCCCGCGTTCTAGTGCGCGGCGCAGCCAGGCTGACTCGGCCGTCAGCAAATACATAAGGTAGGTACATAACCACAAAAACCTGCTGATGAGCCTCGCCCACAAAACCCGTTACATGTGTGCATGGGCACAGCGATCCCACCAGTCAGTTCAGTCGCGTCCTCACGCGGGGAAGCGAGCCACAAAACTCCAACAACGGTGGTCGCCAACGCCCGCCAGGCCGCCCACCCACGACCACGAGTCCGGGGCACCGGGGTGCGGGGCTCCACGCGAGCGGAGACCTCCTAGGTTTAGCGAGCACGACCCGGCGAGCAACACCAAAAGTAATTATCAAATGCGCCTTAGATACGCGGCCGTGAGTGGCTGGCCGGCGCGCGTAGCACGGTGCAACGTCGCTCGCGCGCCGCTGATGTCAGGCGCGTGCCTGCGAGCAAGGTAGGAGCCAAGCCCTGCGAGCATAACGCACACACAGCAAGGTGTTTGATCCTTGGCCACCCTGGCGCCGCCTTCGTCGCCGCCGGCCGCCGCGCTGATAAGCTGCTGCTGCGTGGCGTGCGTGGGCGCGTTACACGTGAGTCAGAGGGTGGGAGGGGTAGAGGCAGCAGGCCGGGGTGGCCGGGGTGGCTGGCTTGGCTTGCTTTGGCTTGCTTTGGCTTGCGTTTTGCTTGCTTGTTGTCTGCCTGGCTGACTTGCTGGCTTGCTGTTGGCTGGCTGTTGGCTGGGCAGAGCGGGGTGATTGATGATGGTCATGGTGGTGGTGTTATGTTATGGATGGTGCGGCGGCGGCGCTCGTGAGGTTGCTTTAAAGTACTGCTTGCTGCTGTACTTCGTACGACGAAGGTCCCTACATACGGACACACGACACACGACACACGACGGGCAAAGTAGTCATTGTTAGGAATAAGTGTTTGATATAGCTCCGTATCTCATCATAACGACCGATCGGCCCTCGTCAACCACCAATACACCCCCCCTCCATCCATACCCATACCCATACCCGCAACCTGATTTCCCGACCGACCTATGGACCGACTTTTAGCTTCGTCGCCGCCTCTTCCCCCGAGTCGATAAACTTCTCCACACAGAAGCAATGTTTGAATTTTTCATAGATAGATCCTCCCGCACTCGCTGGTCCCCAGACGCCAAAGGACGCGTGAAATCCCATCATAATGACAATTGACGTAGTCGCATTGATGTTCATGAGCTAAGAAGCAAGCAAGCAAGCAGACAAAGCAAAGCTAGCAAAGCAAGCCAAGCCACGCATACCCTTAGATCCGTCATTCATGCGAGAAAAGAAGGGGGGGCCTCTTTTTTTTGTATTCTGTTTGTGAGAATGTTCCCGAGAGGAAGGGGGGGTATCGCAGGGTATCAACAAATCTGCAACCAGAAAAATGGTATAAGGAAAAAAAGGAAAAACGGCAAAATAATGTGCAGCAGAAAACGCTCCACACCCCGCCGAAAGGAGACGAGAGAAGAAATGAAAAAGGGAAAAAACAGGAAACAAGAATTTTAAGCCATGGGATGAGGCATGGCTGCTCACATAGGGTGCAGCCAGGACCGTTCCATGTCCTCGTACATGGCACTGCAGCCCTCCAGGTAGCTGCTGTCCAGAACATCAGAGACGTCCCATCTCAAGTGCGAATCCTTCTCCAAACAGTTCCGGACAAGCTCGACAGCCTCATCGTCCGCGCACGCTTCCCTCAGCGCCTGCTCATCCCATTCGCCCTTGACGATGAGCATGACCAGCGCTGGTTGGAAGCTGTGGCTGAAGGGCCGATTGCCAGTGAGCAGCGTGTACGCAACCACGCCAAACGCCCACATGTCTACCGCCGTGCTGTAGATGTGCGATTTGGATGCCAGAAGCTCCGGCGCCGCGTACTCCATGCTGCCGGCGACGCAGGTGCTGGTGTCGCAGGGCCCGATGTTCTCGTCGGCAGCCTCTGGGGGTGGCGACGGCGTTGTGCGGTTCTCGTTCGTGATGAAGTCCGCCATGCCGAAGTCGCAGAGTAGTACGTTACCACCCTGGGTTGCAGCGTCGGGGCCAGACATGTCAATGAGGCAGTTTTCGAGCTTGACATCCCGGTGCACGGCGTGCACATCCTCGTGCAGGTAGCGGAGAGCCGACGCGAGTTGGTACAGATAGCGCTTTGCCAGGTGAGGCTCGAGACGTTTGCCCGCTTGGCGGTTCGTGCGGACCATGTCGAAGAGCGTGCCGCCTGTATTGAGCTGAGTTATGCAGAATGTGGCAAATGGGGTGTCGTAGACAGCAAGTAGGGGCAGAATATACGGATGTTTGAGATATCTCCAAATCTCGACTTCATGCTCAAACTCGGCTTGGAGCTTGTCGTTCTCAGTTTCGTCTTTGCCGGAAACTTGCTTGCGCACGATCTTGACAGCGCGAATGATTTTCCTACCATTGTCGATGGTTGAAACTTCTTTCACAACACTGAATCCGCCAAAGCCGATTTGCTTGCCGATGAAGTACCCGCTGTGGTCGGGGATTTCTTGGCCTTCGTCATCGGGCTCAATCAAAGAAGTCGCTTCATCCTTGCCCCATTGCGACAGAAAAGCGCTCGCAGGGGACATGGATGAGTTTGAACGAGACCTGTTCGATGTTCGGCGAGTGTTCCTCCTGCTACTGTTTTGGCTTCCAAAGAAGTTTTTCGACCTGACGCTGCTGGCGCGGCGTGATCCAGCCGCGCTGCCGTTGAAAGGAAATTCGCTAGGAGAGGACGCGGCGAGCGGCGACTGAAGATAGTCTATAGGAGTTGTAGAGCCGTCCAAGCCAGAAGATGCGGTGGTGGCTGACGTTAGTGAGGCGACTCTGTCGCTCTCCTCCACTTCAGCCTCGTGTGCCAGCGAATCCACCGTATGCTGCAAGAGAGGATGCCGCGAAATGCCTGCGCGCCAGGCCAGATCGGGTCGTCGCCGCTGGCTTAGCGGCTCCCCCGTGTGAGGATCGTAATGCATCTTGTCGGACTCGCTATGGGTCCGATGATGCACCACGGAGCTCTCATCATGGCCTTTCATCTCATCTATAACGGTGTGGTCGAGGGCGTTCGGCTGCGTTCCGTTGGCAGCGCCGTGCCTATGGACCTTAGGGAGCGGCGCGTCGATGGGAATGTGTTTGCCCGTTTCCAAAGTAACTTTTGGCGCGAAACTAATAGAAGTCTGGCGATCGCGGAAGGACTCTTCGAGCGAGGGGGTGTCTCGAGATCTATAGGGGAGTGAAAAACGATCCGAATGCTGGGCCTTTATGTAAGAGCCCCACTGCGCGGCCGGAGAAGAGAAACCAGGAGCGTCGTCTTTCAGCGGCGAGTCGTTGAGCTCGGGACCAGTCACGGAGGGCGGGCATCCGTCGTCGTCGTCGTCGTCGTCGTGCGACCACAAGCCATGTCGACTCTCGGAGAAGGAGTGGTCGCCATGGTCGCTGCCATTTCGTTTGATCGAGGCGAAGGCCGAGGGGATTGGCTTCGGCGAGGACCGCGTGTTCAACTTGAGTTTGGGGAAAGAGGGAGGGCACTCCGCTGGGGCCATTCGACCGCGCAGAGGAGGGGTATGTAGGCAGGTCGAGGGTTGGCCGGTGATAGAGGGCGCGAAGGTGAGCGCGGCGGGCGGCACCCGGGTTTAAATAATAAAAAAAGGACGGCAGAGCCCCCACGCTGTGAATCAGCAGAATCCGGGGGATTACGATTGGAAAAAGGGCACAAGAGGTCAGCCGCCTCCCGCGCAAGTGGGGCTCGGGGAAGAGATCAGAGCTGCATGTGCGGTAGCGGTAGGCTACCGTTCGGCGAGGGCTGGCTTTGCTGGGGTGGAGGAGACCCCGTCGAGCGGTCGTGTCGCGGCGAGGTTGGTGGGCGGATGACGTCGCGCGCAGTCGCCGTCTCCGCTTTATCTGTCTGTCGTTGGATATACAAGAATTGTTAAAGGCAAAATCCAGGAGAGGCGGGTGGATTTTGTCGGTGGACACGGGAGGAGTAGGAAAGAACAGGCCATCACGTGAGCGGCCATGCCGCAGACGGCCCTTGGCGCAGCGCGCCCGAGCCGGTTCTTCTTCGTGCGCGACGAAGGCATTACAGACAGATATATCGCGACCTTTCGCAGGCGCAGGCGCAGATCAGACGTCAGCGCTGGACCCGGGCCCTGCAGCAGATCTCCTTCATGCCCGACCTTGCGCGGTTCGCGCCGCCCGGCCAGCTATACTCGTTGCAGCAGGGGCGCTGGCTCGTGAAGCGTGGAGCGGTTCACGGCGGGCCCCAGGCCCCCGTTGCCCGCGCGGACATGGCAGGTACCACTACCGGGAGGCTTGTGGGTTGTTGGGTGCTTCGGGCAGCCCGACGTCACGGCCTCCGAGGGGGACGGAGGATGACGAGGGATCGTTACGCACCAGGAATCGGTCAAGTGCACTGAAGTGGCACGTTCGTGGCTGCTTTTCCAGCAAAGCGCACTGACCTGAACCCTGTCTGGCGAGCGCTCCGCCGTTCGCAAACACCCGCGCGCCGTCGTCGCCCATAACTATCTAGTCCATCAAGCCAGCCACCGTGTCTGCGTAGCCTGTGCCTCCCCGTCCGTCCTCGCCTTCGTCTTCCATCCTCGCCCGCTTCGACTGCTGCTCCATCCTGGCCCCGTCCTACCCGCCACCCTCCTGCCCGTCTAAGCCTGGCCGTGAGTGGCCCTGACTTGCCAGCATGGTCTCGGCCTGGTGCGCGAAGCTCTTCAACTCTTGTTGCGGTGGTGAGGCCGCCCGACGCCCTCCGTCACCCGTCGCTCGCTGACGTTTCTGCTGCCAGGTCGCTCCTCCAAGGATGGCCTCTACGATCCAGTCCTCGCCGATAGTGAGCGAGAGGCTGTGGCCGACCTGTTGGGCTATCTAGAAAACGTACGCCATGCCTCTCCATCCATCTACCGCCGCATCAATGCTTACCTGCCTCTACAGCGAGCCGAGACCGACTTCTTCTCCGGCGACCCTCTTCGCGCCCTCAGCACGCTCGTCTACTCCGACAACATCGACCTGCAGCGGAGCGCTAGCTTGACGTTCGCCGAGATAACGGAGAGAGGTTGGCACCCGCCCGCCCAACACGACACCTGCATCGCTGCTAACCCATGCATCCCTATTACAGATGTCCGAGAGGTCGACCGCGACACGCTTGAACCCATACTTTTCCTCCTTCAAAATAGCGACATCGAGGTCCAGCGTGCGGCAAGCGCGGCATTGGGCAACCTTGCCGTCAACAGTACGTCTCCACAGATCTCAACCATCTCCACAACACTAACACCTCGTAGCGGAAAACAAGGTGTCTATCGTTACCCTTGGTGGCCTCGGGCCCCTCATCAAGCAGATGAACTCGCCCAACGTCGAGGTTCAATGCAACGCTGTTGGGTGCATCACGAATCTGGCGACGCACGAAGACAACAAGGCGAAAATCGCCAGGTCGGGAGCACTCCCGCCGCTGACGAGGTTGGCCAAGTCAAAGGACATGCGTGTGCAGCGCAACGCTACCGGCGCCCTGCTCAACATGACCCACTCCGGTGCGTTACTTGTCAAACGTCAACCATGCAAGTCCGATTAGCTCACACCATTACAGATGACAACCGGCAACAGCTCGTCAATGCTGGCGCCATTCCAGTGCTTGTGCAACTACTCACTTCGCCGGACGTGGACGTGCAGTATTACTGCACAACTGCTCTTAGCAACATCGCAGTGGACGCGAACAATAGAAAAAGGCTGGCGCAAACTGAAGGCCGACTCGTGCAATCACTGGTACACCTGATGGACTCGTCGTCCCCCAAGGTCCAGTGCCAAGCCGCGTTGGCGCTCAGGAACCTAGCTTCAGACGAGCGGTACCAGCTCGAGATCGTGCGGGCTCGCGGTCTGCCATCATTGCTGCGTCTGCTCCAGTCGTCGTACCTTCCTCTTATTCTCTCGGCGGTCGCCTGTATCCGCAACATTTCCATTCATCCCTCCAACGAATCTCCTATCATCGATGCTGGATTCCTTCGCCCTCTTGTGGATCTGCTTGGCTCCACCGAAAACGAGGAGATTCAGTGCCACGCCATTTCCACTCTCCGCAACCTTGCCGCAAGCTCGGACCGGAACAAGCAGCTTGTCCTGGAGGCCGGGGCCGTTCAGAAGTGCAAGCAGCTGGTTCTCAATGTACCCCTCACCGTGCAGTCCGAGATGACTGCAGCTATTGCTGTGCTCGCTTTGAGTGACGAGCTTAAGCCGCATCTTCTCAGCCTCGGCGTGTTCGACGTTCTGATTCCTCTTACCGAATCTGAGAGCATTGAGGTGCAAGGAAACAGCGCTGCCGCTCTTGGCAACTTGTCGTCAAAAGGTATGAGCTTAAAAATACCCTCTTTCTTTATTGATACGCCATTAATTGACCAAGCATTCGCAGTTGGCGATTACACCATCTTCCTGCAGAACTGGACCGAGCCCAGTGGTGGCATTCACGGCTACCTTCAGCGATTCCTGGATAGCGGCGATCCTACGTTCCAGCACATTGCGATCTGGACCCTACTCCAGCTTCTCGAATCCGAAGACTCGCGTCTCTTGACTCTGATTGGAAAGTCGAAGGAGATTGTCAAGATGGTACAGAGCATAGCCGATCGCAATATCGAGTCGGACGAGGAAGACAATGACGATGGCGAGGGCGAGGTCGTCAACCTGGCGCGGCGGTGCCTCGAACTGCTTAGCAGCAATCCGAAGACGCTGATGGAGGGTTGAGGCAAAACTCGAGGGGCGTTTCGCTGAGCAGTCAGTCGTATAGCTGGGCTGGATGGATGTACGGGACCGCCCTGCCAAATGCGCGCGTTTTCCTTCCATATGGGTATCGGCGCACCAGGCGTTTCCTTCTAGGAATAACAATGGGGAGTGTTTGCGGATTGCGATTTATTTTCACAGCGAGCATCATGGGCGGAGCAAGGATGTGCTTTTTTCTCCATTTTCCTTTCTCCTCAGTTTTCTCCTCGTGTCCACTCGTGTGTTTTTC
The DNA here is from genome assembly GCF_010093885.1 of Aplosporella prunicola CBS 121167. Taxonomy (NCBI): domain Eukaryota; kingdom Fungi; phylum Ascomycota; class Dothideomycetes; order Botryosphaeriales; family Aplosporellaceae; genus Aplosporella; species Aplosporella prunicola. The sequence continues at coordinate 247,568 of NW_022983557.1, forward strand.
TTTGGTTTTTTCCTTTGTTAGTGTGCTGCAAACTGGTGGCTTTCCCATTATACCACACCATTGACGATCACCAAATTTTTCCTCGCTCTCAGACTTTTCTCGGCGGCATGAAATTTGGTTAAAGGAGGGGAAAATCGAAAGGTGGGACGCACGCGGTAGAGGTTGGCTTGTTTTTTCTTTTGTGTTTTTGTTTTTTTCTCTTTGCTTTTTTCCCTTATCTCTCAATTCTCCACTTTTTCTTCCCTTTTCTTCTTCTCCGGATCCCTTCTGTGTTTTCTTTTTGTCGTCCTCTTTTTCCAGTTTCATATTGAATAGGTAGTCCGGGGTACCCCTTCTCCTGGAGGAAGTGGGGTGGCGGGTGAGATAGACGATTGATTCGCGACGTGTTCTCGCCGCCCCTCTTCTGCCTCTGCCTTGCTATGCTCTGATATGCTCTTGTCTTGCTGGTGTGTGTTTTTTGACCCGGTGCTGAACTTGTGTTCTTAAGGGGGCTTGTCTGTGACATACCATATTTGGATATTAGCATTAGTGGGAAGCCATCTTGTGGTTTTTCATGCCGCTTTTTCCTCTGATCGTTCAGTCTCGCTGCTTCTGTTCTCCGCTCCTCCCTTCCTCTTTTTCTTCTTCCCTGCCCTTTCTTTTGCCAATTCTTTTCTTTTCTTTTCTTTTCTTTTAATTGTTCCAGACTGCATGAATAAGTTAGATGCAAGGTCGCGTCTACAGCAAAGCTGTACCGACGGGGCGGTGGGTAGTGAATACTTGGAGCGGTACAGTCTGCGCGTGGTGTTAGCGGTGACCAGTGAAAGAAGGAAGGCGGTATTTTGAGGATACTCTGCTGTGATTTTTGGCCGTTTGTATTGATCTCTACTCATCTTCAGACTGAGAATCGAGAGGTTGTGGGGTGTGTGTGCGCTGTTAGTTGGTGGTGCTAATGGTGGTGGGTGGTAATGGCGATGCAGGCTGGCTGTTAATAAGGCATTTAGTGAGAGAAGAGAGTTAAATATCAATGTCTCAGAAACGGGCGTTTGCGCTTCGTTTCCCTGCGCGCGTTTGAATGCTTGCTTGTTTGTCCGGCTGCTCCTGTCCTGTTCTGTCTGTCTGTCTGGTGGTGGATTCTCTGGCTGACTGTCCGATTGTGCGTTTGTTGCTCTTGTGGTGCACGTGTGTGTGTTTAGGTAGTTAGCTGGCTAGCTAACTAACTAGGTAGGTGGGTAGCCGTGCCGAATGAAGCGTGGGTGACACGACATATGCGTCTCCTAGCTAGTGGTGGACGAGCTACGATCTACGTGCTACGTGCTACGTGCGGCTGCGGTGTGATATGCGCTGGTAGTGTGCACGTGTGCGTGCTTGTGTGTCGTCTGTCGTCTTTTTGATATTTTTCCCTCTCTTCGCCCTGTTCTTGTCTGGGGCCGTCTAAGATGTGTTTGTCCTGCCACTTGCGGATATCTTGTACTACCATGGCCGATAGGTACTGTGCCGTGCTAAACCATACTGTTTTGGCATCTGTGAGCAGTGCAGTGTGGTGGGTTGTTGGTTGGTTAATGCTTGCGTAAGTGAGGGTGTGTGCTTTGTTCTGGCTGTGAAGGTTGATGGTGTCGGGACTGTGGGTAGGGTAGGTATGCATTTAATCCTGGTGGGAAGGAAGGGAGACGGGCAAGAAGTTGGGAAATGAGGGAGAGAGGAAAACAGTTAGAGAGTGAAGGGGAAGGGGAAGACTTGACGTGCTTGAGACAGCCACAGTCCGATGTCCGTACGCTTGGACTTGTTAGAGCGGTATAGGGTATAGTCCGGCAAAGCGGCTGCTCTAGCGGCACCGCTGTCATGGTCAAACGGAAAACGAGCAAACAGATGGGATGAAGACGCGCTCGTGGGGAGGGGATGCAGTCGTACTTAGCGGAATCAAAACAGGTGCACGTGCAGCGGCGGTGGTCAAAGCGATTGTAATTGCAATTGTGAAATTCGGACAGACAGGCTTTTTTCGTTACATATTGTAGTAGTTATGTAGTAAGTAGTCGTACGCCGTAGCACGCGCCGTCGTGACAATCGAACAGATTGGCTCTGCCCAACGGCAACAGCAGCGCGACCACCACCATCAGCACTGCCGGCAGCGGCTGCAGTCGCGCTGTCTCGCCGTCAAACTCGGCGTCCTCTTAAGCGAAAGCCACGATAGATCACCGGTGCATCGTCCCGTCCACGCGGGGACCGTCATTTCCAACACCCTCCGCGGAAACCCATAACCAACGTGTCGACGCCGCACCGGACAAATTCATTGTCGGTCAAACTGAGCATCCTCTTATTCCGCGTCATACTCGTGTACACCCAAAAGTGGTGTTGCCTAAGCACGCGCCTTGGTCTTGGGAGTGCCGCTCTTAACGCGCCTAGCCTCAGGGCGCTGAAGGTGGCCGGCGGGGATCCAGCTCTCGTCATAAGCCTTTGCGCCAGAAGTGACAGCCGGGCCATCAGCTCCCACAACAGCGACCTGATCGGCGGGATCGACCTTCTTGGAGCCTCCAGAGGAGGCCTTGGCACGCTCGCCACCCTTGCCGCGACCGCGCTTCTGAGGGAAGAGAGTGGTGATCCAAGTGGAGTAGATGAAGTAGCAGGTTCCTGCGAAAACGCCGGCGAGAACAAGGTAGAGGAAGATGCTAAATTCCATTCGTGTTATCATTGCGATTCCTAGAAAAGGTGAGCGGAGTTAAGTTGCTTACATCTGAGGGTCGAAGATGCTGGTGGGCGCCTCAACAACAGAAACGGTCTCGTTGTAAGCCTGAACGGTGAAGAACTTGTCCCTGTGATCACGGAGGACGGCGGCGAGGTTGAGCCTAATGTCCTGGGGGTGCATCTCGGTCGCAAAGTTGTAGGTCAAGGTCTCGTTGGTGCCACCAGGAATGCGAACATGGTAGCGGGCGGCGGTCAGGTTGCGTACAATCTTGTCGGTTTGAGTGGAGATGAGCGAGCCGCCAATGAGCTGGACGGTGACAGGCGTGTCCTCGCCGTTGCGCACATCGAAGACGACATCGGTGGGGTGGCCGTTGACGAGCTTGACGCCAAAGATCTCCGAGTTGGGGAAGCTGGCGGTGATGGAGACGTCGTAGTTGGGTGAGGTGCTAGGGTCCTCTACCTCCTCGACGTCGAGCTAGACGGCAATGGATGTCAGCGGTGTTAACTGATGTCATGGGGGGTCGGGAGCTTGCTACGGACCTGCGCGACGGCATTGGAGGCCAGCAGGGAAATCAGGAACGAGGCGGCGAGCTTGGGGTACCACATTGCGAATGATTGAGAAGCCGACAGAAACAGGTGTGGACGGGTGACGAGGGGACGGGCGAAAGTTGAGATGTGGCTCGATGGAGGTTCAGAGCAAGCGAAGCTATCCCGGCGAGCTACGCCTCGATTGGGCATGGGCGCGCCGGGGAAGATGGACCTCTTCACCCTCAGTCGCATTCCCGTCGCCGCATTCACCAAACGCCGCCCCGGGAATGCAGGGGACGGGGGAACGCGTGCGGGCGGACGGCCGGCCCTGTGTGAGGAAGGCGCGCAATCAGCCAAACGGCCTCCAGCGTCGCGCCTTCCCCGGTCTGGCAGCAAATCATCGTGCCGTTGATTCAAGCGCCCGAGACTGTGTAACCGTGATTTCTCTCTAACTCTCTCGTGGTCGGCGAGGGCCTGCCTGATCTCCCCCTTCACCCCATCCTTCTCCCTCCATCGCCTTTCGCAGTCATGCCGAACATACCCTCCTCCGCCACCAACACGGCCGCCATGTCGGATCAATTCTCCACCCATACCCCCGTGAGCCACACCTCCACTGACGGCACTGCCGCCGGCCTTTGGCGTCGCCATGAGCAGCTCAAGACCGTCGAATACCAGAAGAACGAGCTTATCGAGGTACACCGTTCCAATTGTCACTCCCGACACTGTGCTCACCGTCCTCTGCTTCCCCAGGAATTGCTCTATCGCTATGAATATCTGAGCGAGCAGCTCAAGAAAGAAAGCGAGGATCATGAGCGCGAGCGCGAATACAACCGTACGGCTCAGCGCACGATCAAAGAGCACCGCACCTATATTGTAACCCTGCAGGCGGTCATGGTAAGCTGCTTCAGCCTTGCCTCAGTGCAGCCTCTAACGTTGTCTAGCAACGTGATCCGTTTGCCTTGGTCCTTATTGACGGAGACGGCATGATCGTAAGCATCTTCCTCTTTCGCCTTTGCTAACATCGCAGTCGCTAACTGCACTACTCCTACCCACATTCGAATTTGAATTCTCCGCTTACTAAATATGCAGTTTACCGATTCACTTCTGCGCCAGGCCGAAGAGGGTGGCAAAACGGCTGCCGGAAGACTTGAAACGCAACTTGAAGAGCATTTGAATTCGCGGCTACCCGATATCCCGGGAAACTGCAAGCTTGTCGTCCGTATTTACGCCAATTTGAAGGGTCTTGGTGAGACCTGTCGCAGCGCAGGTATTATCGCAAATACGGCCGACGTTGAAGCTTTTGCGAAGGGATTTACCCGTAACAAGCCACTTTTTGATTTTGTCGACGTCGGTCCCGGCAAGGACAGAGCTGATGAGAAGCTTTGTGGTTTGTATCTCTTCAATCCTGCCTGATGCATGGTCTAATTTGACACAGAGACTTTCAAGCTTCATCTTTACGATTCTCACTGTCGTCACATCTTTTTCGGCTGCTCTCACGACAATGGCTATGCCCGTTTGCTTGAGCCGCTTGTTACCAACCCTGATCTTGTCCCTCGGGTCACCTTGATTGAAGGTGTTCCTTTCGAGAAAGAGCTTGCCATTCTTCCCTTTGAGACCAAAAAGTTTGATAATCTCTTCCGCACCCAAAAGATCAACCTCTATGGTAACGGCACCTCCGGTTTTGGCCCCTCCCTTCTACTTTCAAACATTGCTTTCCGTAACCCAAGCAGTACGACTAGTGGTAGCACCACTCCACCCCTGCTGGGTGTTGGCGCTATTAGGGTTGCCACCCCGCCAGTGAACGGGAACCCTGTCAGCTGGGCTGGTGCTGCCGCTAAGGCCGCAGCGCTTCCCGCTCCGAAGCCTGCCGCTGCTATGGTCACTTTACGCGATCCGAATGTTGTCCCACGCAACCGCAAGGGTCAACGCATCGATCCGCCTCTGAAGTATGACCGAGACGAGTTCAACCGTGTTAAGCGCCTCAAGATGTGCAACGTACACTTTTTACGTCAGGAGTGTCCCTACGGTTTGAACTGCACCCACAAACACGACTACAAGCCGACCAAGGATGAAATTGAGACGCTCAAATTCGTTGCTCGCAGTGCGACCTGCATCCATGGTACTGGTTGCGACGACATCAAGTGCATGTACGGTCATCATTGCCCATATCCCAAGAACCCAGCCAAGAAGACGGGCAAAAACTGCATCTGGGGCGATGAGTGCAAGTTTTCTCTCGACATGCACAACATGGACTCGGCCATCGTATCCACCATGACAATCCGCAACTAAGCAGCACTTGACAGGCAAGCAAGAATGGTTATGAAAAAGGGCAAATTGGCAATGACAGCATCAAGGTGGTATTCGTGGAAATAGGAAGCTGATAAAAAGGTTCAACTTTAAGGGCACCAGTCTAAAAGAAAATAATGCCCCTCATTCCATTCTACGGGTACAAATTTCTGGCTGAACAGGCTCGTTCTAACTGGAAGATTTCAAACCTTCAACACGTCGGACAGCTTATACAATGCCTTATGCACATAAATGTATATGGCATCCATAACATTTACCCGTGCATCAATAACGTGATTCATTTAGTCTCCGGGACTAACACAATAACAGAATGAGCTTCTCTTCGCCTAACATAGCTCATGGAATGATGACATTCTTCGATGCCATGACTAATTATCGGACTGCGGCGACATCAACAAAATGTGTACACAGAATACCTAGGACGTTTAAAGCCGTGACCATTGATCTTAGAGATGTTGTTACATTTCACTGTCCATGAATTCAGGACACGGAATCTACTTATTATTGAAGCTTCCTGGCTCTGTCGTTTGCGATATCGCACATGGCCTGTTTGCCGCGTCAGCAACCTGCAGGCCCGCCTCAGTCCTCTTCTCCGTAGCAAGCAAAGCCTTACCTGAATAGCCTCGACGCGCTCAGCTGCGATATCGGCGCGCTCGATCCTCCTGCGCATATCGGCAAATATTTCCGGCCTGCCGCGACCATTGACGAAGACGACGTAGCGAAGGCCGGGGAAGCGAGCCTCGTAGTCAGTATTGAGTTGGGCAAGCTCCTTGGCCTCGGTCTCGGCGGCGTGGCCGCTACCGTTCCGCAGGGCGGCCTGCTCGGCGGCGCTCTGCGCGCTCTCGACCTTCTTCTCGCCGAGACGCGGGTGCGCGGCGAGGATGCGCTCGAGCCACTGCGTGTCGGAGGGGCTGGGCGAGGCGGCGAGCTGGGTGAGGGCGGCGTGCACGGCGTCGACGAGGTCGGCGTAGGTGGTGAAGGTGGTGCTGCTGAGCAGCGGCAGAGCGAGGTTGTGCAGGGGCTGCGAGGGCTCGAAGAGGACGTCGAGGACGTAGATGCGGTCGCCGGTGGGGGCGGTGGTCAAGGTGGATGGGGAGGGGAGGTTGAGGGGCGGGGCGGGCGAGGCGGCATTGCGCAGGGAGCCGGTCTGGATGTTCTGGATGTCCATGTTGTGTGTGTGTATATGTACAAGTAAAAAAGGATGTGTATGTATGTATAGAGGCGGGAGAGGCTTGAGCTTGTGGCTTTGAATTGCTGGGATACGTCACGAAAAGTGATGTGCATGGTGGGCAGATCCCGGGCGGGCTTCCCCACAGCACCCGTGCTTTCAGGCACAGGCACAGGAGCGCTTATTGCCCGAGGGGAGGGATTGGCGGAGGACTGGTGGTGAGGCGGGCATTTCCAAGAGTCCCGAATCCCAAAAGGCCTACCCGCATGCAGGCTAGCCGTCGATGGATGCTTTGCCGCCCTCGTGGAACTGGAGCTAAAGATCGGCGGCAGCGCGACGCTCCGAAACGCTCACTCTGATCAGGGACTGCGGCAGCACGGCATCGCATTGCTTCTTCTTCCTTTTTCCCACCGCCGTCCTTCATTTTCCCACGACCTCCCTCCCGCCCCCGACCGAGCGCCAAACCCCGTCCGCCCGTCGCATGTGCGCGCCGCCCTCGACCGTGGCTAATAAGCTTCAATGATCAGCCCTATCCCGTCTGAACCCCTGAGGGCCCGATTATAGCGCGCCCTTGCCTGAGGTGCCACTCTTGACCCTCCGTCAAGCCCAACCCCACGCGCGCCGTACCACTCGCGCAGCAAAGCGCCATGTCGCTGAACGGCCTCGACGACCAGGCCGTCGTCGATGCCTACCAGGCGGCCCTGGCCGAGGCGGGAGGATGGTGAGACTTCGCGCTCCCCGTCTCGCATATAGTGCAGGGGTGCTGATATTACCTTGTCGCCGCCAGGTTCCTCCTCAAGTACGCCTCGAGAGACGCCGTCGAAATATTCCAAGCCGGCACCGGCGCCAGCGGTGGCGTCAGTGAACTGCGCAAAACCGTCGCCCAGTACGAAGACAAGTCGCCGCTGTACGGCTTCCTGCTCTATCGCCACCGTAACGTGCTGCTTAAATACGTCCCGGAAGGCACCTCGAGGTTGTTGCAAGGTGCGGACCCTGCGGTCGTTATAAAACATGTCATACCTAGAGCGGGAAGGCTAACCATGCGCAGCTCGAGTTACCGTGCACTTCACCGAGATTGAAGAAAAGTTCTCCCCTCACGACTCCGTCTTCAACTTCGCCTCGCCCGAGGACCTCTCGGACAATGCGCTCGCCGCCGCCAATTCCCTGCACACGGCTGCACCGCCGAGCCCGTTGGCGGAGAAGAAGAAGCTGGATGGGATACACGAGGATGCCGAGAACAAAGGTCCAGGCTCTGGCGAGGGAGCAACCATAGCAGTGACAGACGCAGACGTGGGATCTACAGTCAATGCGGAAGGAGCACCCAGCCCCAGAGCTTCGGAAGATCAACGACCAAAATCGCCAGGAGGTACGGGCCAGAACTCGCTTGACGACGTTCTCGGCAGCCCCAAGGGGTACGCAACGTCTGTCCGCTCGCTCAACCAGTACGACCCCCTCTACCAGGACGAACACCAGCGTCGCTTCTCCACCCAAACCGCGCGGCCCGGCGGGGCAGACCTCTATGACTTCTCCTACCTTTACAAGCCCAAAGTCAAGCTCGGTCCTAGACCTACGACGGAACGTCCCCACAGCGCAGCGGACGGGAACGGCAAGAGCGCAAAGTTGCCTGCTAGCCTAAAGTCTGCCGTGCGCAAGACCACCCCATCGCGACCAAAGTCGAGAGATACGAGCGCCGTTCCGAGCATCGGCGTGCCACCACCTGCGACGATGCCCCCTGTCCCAGACATACATGCGACGGCCCCCGCGCGACCAACGTCAAGCCCCGGACCACAGTCTTCGTCAGCTTCGACAAAGTCGAACGGCATAACACCGGAAAAGCAACGTTTGATGAAGGCGTTGGAGTTGCGAAAGAAACAGATGGCGGCCAAGGCCGCCAAGGAGAAAAAGAAGACACCCGACAAACTGGAAGTCCCAACGGCGGATGACGCCACCACTGGCGCAAGCAAAGCGCAGGCCTCTGAGGAGGATGGTGCTGCAGACGCCGTCGCGGAAGACTGGGCTACGCAACAGACGTCGGGTAGCACCGATTCTGGAAGGACATTGAAGGCTGAGGCCCCAGCGACCCCGGACCACACTAAGGCTGACTCTGGAGTGTTGATGAGCGAATCAGGAGACGGAGATGAGGATGGCGCACGGGCACCCACACCAGTAGCGTCTTCGCCTATATCTATTCAGGAGTCCCTCAATCCCTCCTCAACCCGTCCATCCTCCATTTCAGAGGCCGGCGACCAGAAAGATCGGCTTAATACCGAGCAAAAGGCCGAAATTTTGGTAACGAATTCCAACGCCGAGGCCAGAACCGGCTCCGTGGCGGCGGATCTAAACCGGGCCTGTGAAGCCGAACAGCCCGTTGCGGCTGTTTCATCTCCGGACAGGGGTGCGACGGGAGTACATCAAACAACGGCCGCGAAGGCCCCAGAGCCGGTTAGGGATAACAAAACCGCTTCGCCTACTCTCGAGGACGCCGCCTCCGTGCCACTCCCGCAACGTCGCTCGTTGTCGACCGATAAGCGCCGCAGCTACAATTCGGTCAAGCGCCGCAGCTACAACTCGGTCAAACGCCGCAGTCACAATTCTGTCATAATTGACGTCACTGGCGACACGTCCGATTCTGACTATCTTTCCGACGACTCCTTCATGGAGGAACTACAGAGCGCCACGGTCGAGGAGGCCAAGCCCATGTCCGTGTCCAAGTCGCCCATCATGCCTATCTTTCCCAGGCGCAAGTCGACAAACTCGGACTCCTCCTCAGGCCGGGAAGCTCAGCGGACGGCTACCCCAAACGACCAGGAACACCTCGCGCCTGACGAGGTCCCGGAATCTTCTTCGTTGGCGCCGGCGTCAACTCCGTCGGCGCCCGAGCCGCACCGAGCCGTATCCAACCCCGTTGTTCCAGGTACCCAGGAAGTGCTCACTTCTGAGCAACCTCGGGATAGGATGAGCAGGTCAATGTCGGCGTCTCACGCAAGCTCGCCACAGGACAAGGAAGTCCCTCTCGCCAAAAAGATTGGCGTTTCCACTGGCATTGCAGGGCGTATCGCAGCTTTGGCAGAGAAGTCGAACCGCGAGAGTGTCCAAATGGTGCCTAGACCCAACGACGCATCAAGCTTTTTGATCGCAAAACGCCAGAGTTCATTTAGAGGAAGGTCGCCTCCGGGATCGCGACCTACGAGCAAACAATCCATGCACTCGAAACGTCTCAGCCAAAGCTCGTTCCATAACCCCACGCCCAAGTTCCTCGCCAAGCAACATACGGGTAACTCAAACGACAACTTGCACACGGTGTACAACAAAAGTTCAAACAGCAGGCCCGAGTCTGTGACTGTGACCGCACGCATCATCCGGACTCCTGGGCCTGAACCGTCTGAGCTCATCACGCCAATTGACCAGCAGCCGACGATGGATTTCCAGCAAAGCGATATCACCATTGATCACATCAAGCCTCAATCCCCGGAACCATCCGTCCAGTCGCCAGCGAGCCAACTTTCTCCTGCTCAGCCTGCTCCGGCCCCCAAATCGCCAGAGGAACAAGCGTCCGAAAATAGCTGGCGCTCCTTCAACCGCAGAAGAAGTGAGATCGGAATGTCGCCCCCACCGGCGGCTGCGCGGAGCCAGTCCATTACCAGCATAGAGAGCACTGAGAGCAGGTCCGAGGAGAGGAAGGGATCGAAAGCGAGCAGATTTTTGAAGCGGATGAGCAACAGCTTCAGCCCGGGCAAGAAGAGCTCGACTCAAACGCTTAGCCCTACGGTTCAGGAAGAGCCGATCGAGGAGACGCCCGCCGCCAAGCCGGTGGCACAGCCCATGGAGATTGGGGACCTGAACGTGCAGTTCCCCGACACTCTCGTAAGTGTTCCCCCCTGACACCCTCTCCTGACGTTTCAGAAGAATTAACCCAATTTATTAGTTGTGGAAACGGCGTTGGGTGGAGGTCGACGACGGCGGTAACCTTGTTCTCTCGCCCCCGTTGCAAGCCAAGGGTATCACGAAGCGGTACCACCTGTCGGAATTCCTGGCACCGATCATCCCGGACCATGAGAGGCAGGAGATGCCTAACAGCGTGATCCTGGACTTCGCCGACGGGCGCACTCTGCAGTGCGCGTGCGAGGATTCGGCGCGCCAGGCACATGTGCTCGAGCTGATGAGGCAGGCGTGGACGGCGTACAAGAATTAAGGTGGACAGACAATTTGTTCTGTACTGACGCCTTAACGCATTTTCTCGACCTTTTGCAGGCAGCCACTGCCACGAGCAGCGAAATGCCACTCGGCGAGCAAGCAAGCAAGTAAAACGCGGCGCCGCATACTCACCCACCTATTCTCGCATCGACTCGAACTCCCTCCTGGCTTTCCTTGACACGACATGTTTTGTGCCGCATGACCGTACGAACTCCCCTCGTCGCAAAATTCCCACCGTTGTTGGCAACTTTGCATATTCTCCTTGCATCTTCCCTTTTTTCCTGTTGTTTGGACGGCTTAAATTGAGGGCAGCATAACTACCTTTATTCACAATATCCTCTTCCTTTCGGCAAATTCCCCCCGGGCTCTTCCTTTTTTTTTTTTTTTTTTTTTTTTTTTTTTTTTTTTTTTAGTTTCTTTTACTTTTTTCTTTCCTTTCCGAATTGGTTTTGTGGCGGAGGTTTTCCTGGTTTAAAGTGTGATTGATGGGCGGTGGTAACGGGGGACAGCGGGGGAGGGGAAAAGCTTTCAAAGCAGGCAGGCAGGCAGGGCAGGCAAAGATCAAAGTCTCTCGAATAGGTACTTGTTTCTTTCTAGGCGCATGTGGACGGAGGGACGGGCTCTTTTCTGAGGCGGGGTTTTCTTTTTCTTTGTGTGTTTGCTTTCCTTGTGTCTGTGTTTTTTCTCTCTCATCATATTTTTCCGCTACACTCTTCTTTTTTTTCCTTGTCTTTTTTTTTTTTTTCTCTTTTCTGCTTCCTCTCTCATCATACTACTACGGTCGCAGTAAAGGTGGACAAGGCGTGTTTTAAAAGAAAGTTAAAGAAGTAGGTCGGTGACACAACATCGATGTATCGGTTCCCGGCGACGAACGACGATTATACATACACAGCAGTGGTGTTTTTGCGCTCGGGCGTCGGGCAGCGCTCCTTTTTGTTTTGTAGTTTCCTTGTCTGTTTCTTCGTTTTCTTTTCTATATTGTTATCCTCATCATCATTGGGGCAGATGTAGCTCCTCCCTCTCCTCCTCCTCCTCCTCATCCTCATCACATCCCCGCTCCTCCCCAAACCCTTCCTTTCGGCGCGTTTCCTTGCTTGCTCTGTAGTTTCCTTGTCTACTCAGATTTGTTTGTTTCCCTCTTCGCTTCGCTTCGCCTCGCCTCGCCTGGCCCCAAGAATGAAATGCCTATGTCTGGCTTGCTGCTTGATTGCATGGTTGCCTGTTTTGCCTGCCTGCCTGCCTGCCTGCCTGCTTGCTCGCGTGTCTGTTCTGTTCTGTTCTGTTTGGTTGTTTGGTTGGTTGTTTACGTGCTTGTATGCTTGTGCGCAATGAACACTGCGCGATAGACTAGAAGCGCGAGGACTGCATGCGGCAGCCGGGCGGCGAAGTAGTAGGGTAGAATAGAGCAGTAGCAGTAGCGGCGGCGGCGGTGGTGGCGGGTTTGCAGTAGAGAGTGGAAGTAAGAAAGAGAGGATTGAGAAGAAGAGTTAGTCGCTACCTACAGTCATGTCGTGTCGTGTCGGGATGTCTATCTGTGTGGCTACTACTACTTACAACTAGGTACAAATGACGTTTGGGTTATGTTTGCAGTGAGAAACCTCTGTTTCGAGCACTGCCCTCCGCGGTGATCGCTGCGATGTGCTGTGCTAGGTAGGTAGGTACAATTGATCTCCAATGGGGATCTTATGCACATCTCGAAAACGAAAATTGAGACATCATGTCTTGAAACTTCAGCCGCTACCGGCGCTTACAGTGCTCACGACACGTCTGAGCTAATGCTTATAGGCTCATTTGTCTAGTATAACAAGGAATTTAAGCGTACTTGGATGGCTAAAGTTTATCTTCGCGCTAGCCGAATCGTCGTTAAGGGTCTATTTACTTAATCTTGTTTGTTAAAGTATAAATATAAAAAGGTTAGGCGTCTTGAACCTCGGTTGAGGGGGTTCTGCATGTTGAGTTTAAGTAATGGGTGCGTTGACTGTGAGGTGTTTGATAGCATATCTCGCTCGGTTGCTTGTTGTTGTTGATATTGGTTTAGTGACGTTCGAATCTATGTGTGTTAGGGGATAGCACTGTTCAGTGACGTCTAGGATTCGTAGAGGCCCAAGCGATGAATACGATTATTCTATAAAACAGATTTGGACAAGTAGGTCAATATATCTCGAACTGAACAGGAATTGGTTAACCCAAGGGGCGTTCCAGATAAACGTACCCCCAACCATACGTACATGTCCGCACTCCTGCTTTCCTTAAGCTCAGTAACCCCCTTGCGACTTAAAACCCCGACCGTGAAATGTAGAAAGACTCCGACTGTAAACATGAAACCCCGTTTTGACCATCACTGAAGCTGCGATATAATCGACGACCCTGGTGCGTTCGGTCCTGGATACGCGGGGCCTTGCTGAGCATTCTTCTCGCCAACATCCAACGCGACCAAGAAGCGGCTTACGCAGTTATACGCCGCGATAGTCGCGGTGATTTCCACAATCTCTTGTTCATTGAAATACTCCTGCAGACGCTCAAAGACAATGTCTGACACGCTGACATCATTCGTCATTGCGTCAGTGTAGGACATGACGGCGAGGTACTTTGCAGGCAGCTTGCCGGTGCCCTGGGTCCGGATAGGCTCGATCTGCACAGCGGGGATTTCTTCCATGTTCTTCCGCGCCTGGGAGGCCGGATCCCTCAGGGAAGAAATGCCGGCGCTGGGGGTGGTGAAGGCTTGGCCTCGGGCGTCATTAGCCCACTTGCAGCGGGTCGCGGGCGGGGAAGTCAGGATATGCTGGATAGCCTCCTCGTTGATTTCGCCGGCGGCGCGCAGCAGCGGGGCATGGTGCTCCCACTCGTACCAGGCGCGGTTCAGCACGGCGACGCGGCAGATGACGATTTCGCGGAGCGTGGGCGGCAGCGAGGTGCGCTCGCGGATGGCGCCGAGAAAGGCGTTCCTGCGCGCGCGGCGTGCTCAGTACCGCCGGGCTTCATAGCGACTGAAAAGCTCACCAGCCATCTGCAAGCGGCGCCGAGTGCAGAAGTGTCAGATCAAGCTGTTGCAGGCCGGCTGGGCCTCGGCGTTGCTGGATGCGCTCTACGACGGCCTGTTCGGCTTCGCCTTTGAACTCGGTCTTGTACGGGAGACGCATATGTTGGAGGGCTTGGGCCAAGGAGGAGAGCTGGACGGGACATGAGGGTGAGGGGGGCAGGAATCCATACGAGGGGAATACATTGTCTTTATTTTCCGAGTGACGGCCAAGGAATCTAGAATTCAGCAATATTGTGTTGCCGGGCGCCAATGACGAAGCGTTGTGACGATCCCCGCTGTGCTCTTCTCGGACACGGCGATTCCTCCCGAGCCCCCGAGATGAAACACACGACGCCATCGCAAAATCATGCACCGCTCTCCCCAATGGCCCCGCCAAAACCCTCCGCAAAGTCGTCCAAGACGCCCGCTTCAAAGAACAAATCCCAGAAGAAGAGTGTCACTGCGAGGTCTGAGGCCAAGCCCGACCAGCTCCCGCCGCCCGCGATTCCCTTGGAACTGCAGCAGCTACTGCTCAACGTCTTCCGAAATGCCTTCCCGGAACGTCTGGGCCCGGAGTTGAAGCCTTTGTTGCAGGAGGTGAAACAGCATCTCTACAACAGAGACTTTCTCCACGCTTTCGGCAAGGATGAGTACCTCGAAGTTTACGCCCTGCGATGGAGCCCAAGTAGAGCGTTGGGGTATGCGCAGATTTTCGACGACCTGTCCGAATACCTCGTTCAAGAGCTTGGGAGTGTGGCCAAAGATGCTCCTCGCAGGATAGTGTGTCTTGGTGGAGGTGCTGGCGCTGAAATCGTTGGCTTAGCGGGGTACCTCAAGCTGCTTGAAAGGAAAAACGTCTTGAAACAGGTAGCGTCATCTGATGACACTGAGAAGACAGTAGAAGGCGCCCCGTCTACCCCGCATTTCGATGTTGTTGCCATTGACATTGCCAACTGGTCGTCTATCGTTGCAGGCTTACAGCAAGCAATCACCACTCCGCCGACGCTGTCCAAATATGCCTCTGCCGCCGCCAAGGAAGCGAATGTTGAGCTGCTCCAGCCAGATGTCCTCCAAACGAGGTTCGTCCAACAAGACGTTCTAACGATGCCGCTCGAAGACCTGTCACGGGAACTCAAAGACACCACTGTAGTAACGCTCATGTTTACATTGAACGAGCTGTACAGCACTTCTCTCGCTAAAACGCAGAGCTTCCTGCTGAGGCTTACCGGGTCTCTGCAGCCCGGTGCGCTACTGCTAGTCGTTGATAGTCCCGGAAGCTACTCGAGTGTGACTCTCAATGGCGCCGAAAAGAAGTATCCCATGCATTGGCTACTGGACCACACATTGCTGTCGACGCCCCAGGGTGCAAAGCCCCAAGACGCTGACGCGAAATGGGAAAAGCTCCTCAGTGATGAGTCAAAGTGGTTCCGGCTTCCCGAAGGGCTAAAGTATCCCATTGAGCTCGAGAACATGCGGTACCAGATTCACCTGTACAGGCGGCTGCCATGAGGCCATTGAGGCTGTGCCATACAGGAGAGTTGCGTGGTCGCACGTGGTGTCGGGTCACCAGACTCGGGGGAGGCAGCTATCCGGAACCTTGGACCTTGGACTTGGCACCTGCGCAGCTTTGAAAGCCGCAGTCGCATCAAGCCTTCCCACGTTGGCCTTTGGCTGCGCGAACCTTAAATGCCGCTGGCCAGTCAGACGACGCCACTGATGACCTCCAATTGCAGTTTCATAATTCTCAGCCACATCGGAAAAAAAAAAAAAAAAAAAATAGTCATTTCCGACCACGCAATGCTGCATTGAGCATCGACGTCGTCTCGCTCTCTATCAACTTCTCAAGCGCGTGACTGTTTCTTCATTGAATTTCCACGAACCTCCCCCCTTCTTTCGACAGGAGAACTCACGAGCCCCCTATGTCCCAAAAGGTGCATCGGACTCAATCGTGGACGCATGATATTGTCCCACTTTCCTGTCTTCGACCGCCTCGTTCTAGCGTTCGCATGACGATCTACCGCCAACTCACCGTCGATCTTATACGAACAACTGGGCCACGATACAGGTGTCCAAGCAAACACCTTCCCCAAAAGGTCACTGAAATTCCCTCTTTATTTCCCCACACGCGCTGGATCCACCCCAGGATTAAACACCATAATCCACAAGGAATCTCCACGTACAGCTGCAGAACACGCAGATGCCGGGACAACGAAACCACCGCCAACACAACGACAGCGACGACGTCGACAGCCTGCACGGCTATGATAAGAAGAGCTTCGCCTACCGGGCGCGCCAGTTCTCTCAGCAGCGGCAGCAGCAGCAGCAGCAGCAGCAACAACAACAGCCGTACACCGGGCCCCGCCCCCCTGTGCAAGCATGGACGCAAACACCGCCCAACTCTCCCCAGTCCCCACGCCACTTCCTCCACCGCTTGAGTTCGGCCTTTTCCTCCTTCACCAAGACGTCCAAGCGCTCCAAGTCGGCCTCGACGCTGTCGACGTCGACGAGTAAGAACCGCGCTCGACCGTCCACGACCACCCCCACACCGGGATCGCCGCCGCCGCCGCCGCCAGTCCGGCGCTCCCTCAGCCCGCTGCTCCAGCTCCAGCTGCCCCCCCTTTCGCCCTCGTTGCCCGACACCGGCACCATCAGCACCACGGGCACCACGGCCAGCCCCGCCAGCACCATCACCGCAGCACCTGGACCCGGAGCTGCACCGGGCCCGCACCACGCCTCGTCGTTCCCGGCTCCGGCCTACCACCACCGCCATCACCGCCCCGAATCGTCGTCGTCGTCGCTCTCGTTCCGCTGCGCCGGCGTCAGCGCCGCATTGCTCGCTTCGCTCTGCCCCTCCACCGCCGCCGCTTCCGCTGCTGCCACTACCACCGTGGTAGGCGGCACAGGCGCGCCCGCGTCCCTTCCGCCGCCCCGCCTCCCGAGCCGCGCCCGCGACGTCCATAGCCATAGCGCGCCGCCGGGTCTCGCCGCGGCACCCGGCCCGCCGCCGCCTTTCTGGCCCTCTGCGCTGCCGCTGCCGCCGCCCTCGCCGTCGCTGGCACCCTCGTCGCGTCCCCCCTCATCGCGCCCGGCCACTGCCGCGTCGGTGCTCGTGCCTTGCGTCTTCCAGCCCGATGCTGGCGATGCCTACGGTTACGGTTACGGCTACGGCTATGGCTACGGCATTGACGGCGGGCTGCCCTGCGCGCGCGGCGTCCGCGGCGCTGACACCGTCTTCGGTGCCGCCGCTGGCGGGGTGGGCGGGGCCGACCGGTCACGGGCCCCGCCTTTGCCTTACTACATGCAATACCAGCACCCGCACCCGCAGCTAGACGCAGAGTTAGAGCTAGGGCAAGACGACGACGACGACGACGACCGCCCTCGCCGCCCGCTGCCCGGGCCCCCCGTCGACTGGGCCGCCACGACGCGCAACTCGTTTGTGTTCCGGCAGCGCGGCGCGCGCGTCGCGTCGCCCGCGTTCGCGTGTCTTGGGCCTTCTTCAGGCAATGATGACGGCGAGGAAGACGACGACGAGGCCTTTGCTCCCGCGGAGTTCGGCGCCTTGTCTGCGTTTGCGCCTGCGGGTGCGGCTGCGTCTGGCGCGGGAACTGGCACCGCGACCTATGCGACCGACAGCAATGGCGCGCGGCAGAGTCGCTGGAGCAGGCAGAGTCGGCGCTGCCATTCCCCGTTGCCGTACAATTACCACTATCAGCAGCAGCAGCAGCAACACCACCCGCACCCACTGCGCCAAGACAGCTCGAGCGCGGACGTCGATGCCGATGTCTCGGCCCCGCCAGGTGAGTTCCTAACGTACACGCTCAGCCTCTCGATCCCGTCGATGCCGCCTACGCCGCCGCCGAAGTCGCAGCTGCGGCTGCGGGGGGGAGCGGGCGATGGCGAGGACGAAGTCGGAGCTGATGCCACGGGCCGAGGCACGCGACAGCGAGAGACGTCGGCGTCGCCTGGCCCCGACGCCCGCGCGCAGAGGCCCGCCTCCCGCGTGCCTTCCTTCTTGCTGTATATCGTCGGTGGCGGCGGCGGTGGGGGCGGGGGCGCGGGGCGGCGGCGCGCGCTTGAGGAGCGTGAGCGAGAGCGAGAGCGAGAACGAGAGCGTGAGCGGGGAGGGGAAAGGAATGGTGATGGTGGGGAGGGGGAGAAGGGAGCGCTGGATAACGAGGGCAAGAAGCTCAAGACAAAGAAGCTGAAACGCAACGTTTTGCTTGGTCTGCTGTTTCCGGGGCAGGGGGGGCGGCGGCTGGCGAAGAGGAATGGAGGAAAGAAGGAAGGAAAGGCTGAGGGTAAGGGTGAGAAGGCGTGAGGGTTAGTTGGGTTGTTGCTGTTGCTGTTGCTGTTGCTGGCGGGGTGGTGTGGCTGCTGGGGATTTAGTTTTGTTTTGCTTTGTTCTGTCTGTTCGGGTGCTTGGGTGCATGGGCTGGTGTCTGGTCTGGTTGGTCTGGTTGTTGCGGATGTGGTTGAGGGAGTTTGGGATAACGAACGATGAGGCACGGCACCTAGGCTGGGGGGGGGGCTGAGGCCAACAACGAAGGCATCACGACACGACACGACACGACGACGTAGGCCCCGCACGCGCTGAACCGACACGAAACTAGTGGATGGTATCTGCTTTTTTATTTTTTCGTTTCGCTTTTACTTTTCGGGGGCATGTTCCATACATATCATATCTACACGCTGATCGTCTTGAAGACACTAGTAGCAGAGAGAAAACGTTAGCTAAGCTTCATGCTTCGTGTCATGTCATGTCAGATAGAGAGAGAGAGAAAAAAAAAAAAAAAAAGACTTACCCGAATCCGCTTCCGCCGGTGGCCATAATCGCACCCGGAATCTGCGGGTGCCAGTGCCCTTCCTTGACCTGGTCCATGTAGTGCACGAACAGCAGCTGGGGCGGGACGTCCTGGACGCCAGCCGTGTCCTTGCTCTCCTCGTCGTCGAGCTCGACGGCCAGATCCCAGAGGGTGAGGGTGTTGTCGCCGGCGGCGACCATGACGATGCTGTCGTCGGTGGGGTGCCACTCGACGCTGGTGATCTGCTCCTTGTGGAAGCCGAACGAGGCGACGGGCGACGGCTTGGTGGCCGCGCCGGGCTTCCACTGCCGCAGGTCCCAGACGGCCCACTCGCCGTCGTCGGCGCCCGACGCGAGCAGGTGCGCCGTCTGCCGCGACCAGGACAGCACGTTGACGTCCGTCTTGCTGGCCTGCACCGTGACGGCGGGCTTGCGCGACTTGGAGCGCGTGTCCCAGATGCGCACGGTGCCGTCGTTGCCGGCCGAGGCGAAGACGTTGCGCTCCGTCGGCGACCACTGCAGCTCCTCGACGGTGCCGCGATGCCCGGCATACGGCGTCGTGTCAGTGACGAAGCCGCCGCCCTGCGTGCGCGTCGTCGTGAAGATGTTGCCCGCGCAGTCGCCCGTCAGCAGCTTGCCCTCGGCCACGAGCGGCGACCAGTCGACGGCGTAGCCCTCGACGCCCTTGTGCGCGCGGATGGTGCTCACGGGCTTTGCGTGCGCGGGCGTCAGCGTCGCGCCCGGCGTGTCAAAGGCCGTCAGGTGCGGCGTCACGTCGTGGATGAGCACCTGGCCGTTCTCCATCATGCTGGCCGTCAGCGTCGTCGGCGCCTGCGCCGACGTGACTTGGGGCGCCTGGTGCGCGCGTATGCGGTTCGTCGTGGCGGGCAAGGGGATCGTCTTGGTCTCGAGGATGGGGTCGGCGCTCTCGTCGTCGTCCGACTCGTCGTCCGACTCGTCCTGCTCGCGGTCCATGCGGCTCAGGCTGCTCAGCTTCATCACCATGAGCTGATTCTCCTTGTCGCGCCCGCTCTCGGCCTGCGTGCCCGCCACCGCGTACACCGTCGCCGGGTACGACTTGCGCTCGTCCCCCAGCTGGTCCCGCACTATGTCTAGCGACAGACAGGGCCACGGCGTCTCCAGACTGTGCAGCATTTCGTACGTCGACAGATCGGGCGCCAGCGTCTCGCCGGCCGACAGCTTATGCCGGCCGGGTATGAAGGTGCCCTGATCTACCTCCATTGCATCTACGCGAGCTGTGTCAGTAGTCGCTTTCTATCGCGCGCGCGGCAAAAAAATAAAAAATGGAAAAACGAAAAGAAAAAATAAAATTGGATCACGACGCACCTTCGCGCTCCTCGGCTTCCCGCTCTTCGTCGGGCCTGCCGTCGACGCCGGCCTCGAAGATTTCATCCTCGCTCTCGAATTCGTCCTCGTACTCGTCCTCGAAGTCGCCGGCCTCGTTGGGCAGGTCGGATTGGATGGGGCGTTCGCCGCGCTTGAGGGCGTCGGGCTGGCCGTCGGCAGCAGCGTCGGCGGGGCGCTTGCTCATTGTGGTGGGGGAGGAGGAGGAGGGGGAGGGATGGTGGAACCCAGGTAGCTAGGTAGCTGGTGAACTTTTTTGCTCCGGCGCAGCCTCGATGATGGTCATGGCTGCCGAGGATCATCCAGGTGTGGCTGCTACGGGAGTTGTGGCGGGTGCACTCGGCTTGGCACGCTTGGCTGGCTGACAATGCGAGAGAGAAAGTGTTCGAGGGGGCGGCGGCACTAGAGACTCTACTGGACTGGGGGGCAAGTGAGGCTGCTCAACTCAACTAGCTAGCGCCTGATAGTTTATTTCTCCCTCCTGGTCAGTCACTCGCGCATCCCAGGCCCACTCTCGTCGCAGCAAACCCTCGTCGACCTTGCTGCAGCCTGCACCTCATGACTTATATGTAGCCTGGCCTGCATCATCATCATCGTTGTCGTCGCTCGCCCACTACAATTACTGCTGCCGTGCCCAACCCATCACCCATCACCTATCTCTCTCTCTCTCCGCATCAGGCCTACCTACCCCTCCCCCTTCTTCCTTTATCCCTTCTCCCCGCGCACGCGCCCACTGCCAACTCGACAGCCTTAGTTCGCCCGGCCTGCGTTGGCCTGATCGCTACACGTCGCATCTTACTTCATTTCACTCCGCCCGGCGCACCAAACGCCCACGACCGCCCCCAGCATGGACACCCAAGTAGACAACCCCCCCGACGCGGGCCATGAACCTCAAGACCCACCCGTCAATCCTCCAGCCGAGCAAGCGATCGAGCACCAAAGTGAAGAAAGCTCCACGACCATCACCGCAAACACGGTCCTGCAAATGCCCGACATCTACCCCAACGGCTCCGACCATCCCTTCACTTCCGGCGCCCACTCTCCCGAGCACCACCAGCGCCCCTCAACCTCGTACTCGGACACGGGCTTCTCGTCGCGCCCTTACTCGTCCGACCACAACAACGGCACGCCGCAGAGCTACAACGCCTTTGTGCCCTCGGACACGGACACGCCGCCGCGGGGGGGCTTCAACGGTTACAACAACGGCTACGGCCACCAGAGCCGCCCGCAGTCGCGCCCTTCGTCCGGCCTCGCCTACACCAATCCCGACGGCACCAGATCCTCGGTCTACCAGGACCAGAATTCGCGGGGCTCGGCGCAGATGGCGGACAAGCAGAGCACGAGCGTGGTCATCAAGGTCGGCATGGTGGGCGACGCGCAGATTGGCAAGACGAGCTTGATGGTCAAATACGTCGAGGGCAGCTGGGACGAGGACTACATCCAAACGCTGGGTATGAACAATGATCCCGTCGGAACCC
Organism: Aplosporella prunicola CBS 121167; assembly: GCF_010093885.1. Classification (NCBI taxonomy): domain Eukaryota; kingdom Fungi; phylum Ascomycota; class Dothideomycetes; order Botryosphaeriales; family Aplosporellaceae; genus Aplosporella; species Aplosporella prunicola. The sequence continues at coordinate 269,089 of NW_022983557.1, forward strand.
GCGCCGCACAAGAACAGAGGAGGAGAAGCCAGGGGGCTGCTGTTGTTGTTGTCGCGCCGCCGAGAGAGAACTGTCATACTGATGAGGGTCAACAGGCGTCAACTTCATGGAGAAGACGATATCCATTCGCAACACGGAAATCACTTTCAGCATATGGGACCTGGGCGGCCAGCGCGAGTTCGTCAACATGCTGCCGCTCGTGTGCAACGACGCCGTCGCGATCCTCTTCATGTTCGACCTGACGCGCAAGAGCACGCTCAACTCGATCAAGGAATGGTACCGCCAGGGCCGCGGCTTCAACAAGACGGCCATTCCCTTCCTCGTCGGCACCAAATACGACCACTTTGTCAACTTTCCGCGCGAAGAGCAGGAGGAGATTTCAAATCAGGTGTGTAGCGTGGCCCCGCTTCAACCGTCTTCTGAAGCCTTCCACGGCTCTCTTTCCGATTAGCAAGTACTGACGCAATGATTTTAACTTGCTGTAGGCCAAGCGCTTCGCCAAAGCCATGAAAGCTTCGCTCATCTTCAGCAGCACCAGCCACAGCATTAACGTGCAAAAGGTGCGTTTGTTCACAAATCACCAGCTCCCTCTCTCCCTGCTTTCCTCTCAAAAACGCCGCCCCGCCGGCCGCACTTCCCGATCTTGCGATCTCAGGTGGCCCTGACTCGCACACCTACCTCATGCGTAAACGCGTTTCTATTAATAGCAGCCCGATGCTAACGCATTTCCGTCACAGATCTTCAAGATCGTCCTGTCCAAGGCGTTCGACCTGCGCTGCACGATTCCCGAAATCGAAAACGTGGGCGAGCCGCTGCTGCTGTATCAGTCGGTGGGCTGAGAGCTGAGAGGCGGAGCGCTCGAGCGACGTGATGAGTGAGTGGCGGCCAAAATTCCTCCCTCGCCCGCTCGCCGTGGATCCCGAGCCCTCCCGCCGGAGGAGCGCGGCAAGCGGGGCCAATGGCTCTGCTCTCCCTAGCTCTCGCTCTCAGCCCTCTTTTTTCTCCCTTTTTCCTAGTTTTCTCTCACTTGCATGGGGGCCGGTGCGTTCGGTTGACTTAGGGTTTCTCGTTTTATGCGTTGTGTGTGTGCGGGTTTTTTCTTGAGTACTATCGGTGGGATCTGCCCTTTACTTTACCACAAAATCTCTCGCCTCTTAGTTAGGCTGATGAGATGGGAGGAGCCTGGAGTCAGAGAGCTTATGGCAATTTCTTGTCTTTGGTGGGAGGGGCCGGCGGCAAGGCGGCGGCGGCGGCGGCGGAACAAAGAGGGGTGTTACTTGTGTGTGTGCTTTTTTGGTTCTCCATCTCATTTCTTTTCTCTTGCCGATTTTTCTTTAATCCTGGAGTGGAGTGGAATGGTGTGGAATTGTGGCCGCTCGATGCAGAGTTGAGCAGAGCAGAAAAAAAAAAGAAAGCCAGCGAACAGCAACATCAGCATCATCATCATCATCAACAACCCCAAGCGAGAGCGAATTATTTTGGTCCCTTTCCTTTTTCTTTTGCGCGCGTTCTGCTGCCTTCCTCATAGCCAATATCCCCCCCTCCAATATTTCTTCGTTTCCGCGCTACCTATCTATCCCTAAAACACCCCGCTTCCATATACTACCCATGGCATACATCACTCGAACGCACACTCACGCGCACGCGCGCACGCATTGTTTTTGGCGCAGCCGCGCGGAGCCGGAAGCCTCGCGGTCAGAGGGCGCGAAGGGGCGCGCCGGCGCGGGAGAGACGCGGAGGAAAGACGGGAAAAAGGAGAGGGGTAGGGAAAGGGGCAATGAGGCGGAGGCGGAGGCTGAGGTGAGGCGTCGGGAGGCCTATACGCACGCACTCGACGCGGCGCAGGGGTATACAATACACTACGCGGCTCCGCTGCCGCCGCCGCCGCCGCCGATGCCATGGGCTTGCGCTCTGCTGCGCGGCATGGAACCAGAATAGATAAGCAGTGGGGATGGCGGGTGGCGCACCCCTATTTTTTTTTCTAACTCCTGACCCTTTTTTTTTTTTTTTTTTTTCCTCTCGTTATGAGAGCTTTCGTCACACGTCTTTCGTCGTCTGCTTCTGGGCGGCTGCTGCTGTTGTTGCTGTGGATGTTTCAACATGTTGATGTTGGTGTTGATGTTGTTGTTGCGACAACAAAAAACGAACACAGACACATACGCAAACAGAGACACAAACAAACAAATATGTAATTGTAAAGATTAAGTCGAGAAAAAATATGATATAACGTAAGCCAACATAAGGGAATGGAGGGGTAATGGATGATGATGAGTGTGTGATAGGTTGGGTGGAGATGAGAAGAATCTCACCCCGCTGATGTGATGGAGTGTGGTCCCTGGCGGGGCGGGCGGGACGGGACGGCGCGGCACTCAGTGGAGGCACGAGGATCAAGACGATGACAGCAGGCAGAGGATCATGACGGACTACCCTGCAACCTGTCATGCACCGTGCCATGGCTATCACTGGAGCAAGCAAGCGTACGTGGCGGCAGAGGAGGGGCAACAACGAAGAGCAGCGCTCCGGGTAGCGCCGCAGTGCGATAGCCGCGCCGCCAAGCCGCTAGCGGACCCTTATCGCCGCGGCCGCGGAGCCGCAAACCAACTTTTTTGACCCGCCTCCGTAAGGTCTCCGCGACGTTACTACCTAGGTACGCACCATGACTTCGCCTAGCACCACGACAATTCCCGCCAAAGCGGCTGACGCGCGCCGCGCCGCTCCTTCGCTCGACGACCACTCCGCCGACAACCAACATAAACAGCTCACGAGGCGGGCACCGACTTCCGCAGCACCGTCTACGCACGACAATGAGGCCGCCGCCGCCGCCGCGCGCCTACAGGCGGCGCAGCGCACGTATGGGCGGGGCGCAGAGCAGAAGATCCGCACGCGCAACATGAAGGACAAGAAGCTGCGGGCGGCGGTGAAGCGGGAGGAGCAGAAGGCGCGGGACGCGGCGGTGAAGGCGGCGGACGCGGAGATTCTGCTCGAGCAGGGCAGCGGGTACCTGGAGGCGGAGGGGGAGCTGGAGCGCACGTACAAGGTGCGGCAGCGCGAGATCCAGGCGGGCGTGGCGGTCGAGACGGCCAAGAAGGGCTTCGAGCTGCGCCTCGAGGGCATGGGGCCCTACGTCGCGGAGTACACGCGCAATGGGCGCGGCTTGCTGCTCGCGGGCCGCAAGGGGCACGTCGCCACGGTGCGCGACTGGCGCGACGGCACGCCCGGCTGCGAGCTCCAGCTCGGCGAGACGGTGCGCGATGCCAAGTGGCTGCACAACGAGCAGTTCTTTGCCGTGGCGCAGGCGCGCGCCGTCTACATCTACGACGCGCAGGGCGTCGAGATCCACAAGCTGGCCAAGCACGTCGACCCCACCTTTCTCGAGTTCCTGCCCTACCACTTCCTGCTCGCCAGCGTCGGCAATGCCGGATACCTCAAGTGGACGGACACGTCGACGGGCGACATGGTCATGGAGCTTCCCACGCGGCAGGGCGCGCCCACCGCGCTGGCCCAGAACCCGCACAACGCGGTGCTGCACGTCGGGCACCAGAACGGGCAGGTGACGCTGTGGTCGCCCAACAGCAGCGAGGCGCTGGTGAAGGTGCTGGCGCACCGCGGCCCCGTGCGCAGCATCGCCATGGACCGCGAGGGCCGCTACATGGTGACTTCGGGGCAGGACGCGAAGATGGCCGTGTGGGACATCCGCATGTTTCGCCCCGTGCACGACTACTTCCTGCGGCAGCCGGGCGCCTCGGTCGCCATCTCCGACCGCAACCTCACGGCCGTGGGCTGGGGCACGCAGCTCAGCATCTGGAAAGACCTGTTCAGCAAATCGCTGTCCGACCAAGAAATCGCGCAGCAAAAAGTCCAGGCCCCGTACATGGCCTGGGGCGGCGAGGGGCAGCACGTCGCGCGCGCGCGCTGGTGCCCGTACGAGGACGTCCTCGGCGTCGGCCACGACAAGGGCTTCAGCTCGCTCCTGGTCCCCGGCGCCGGCGAGCCCAACTTCGACGCCCTCGTCGCAAACCCCTACGAGACGACCAAGCAGCGCCAAGAAGCCGAGGTGCACTCGCTGCTGCAGAAGCTCAAGCCCGAAATGATATCGCTCGACCCCAACTTCGTGGGTAACATCGACCTGGCGTCGGCGGAGACGCGTAAGCGCGATCGCGATCTGGATGCTAAGCCGGAGGATCCCGTCGAGAAGCTGAAGCAGAAGGGCAGGGGCAAGAATAGTGCGCTCAGGAAGTATTTGCGCAAGCGCGGCCAGAAGAACGTCATTGATGAGAAGAGGCTGCGTGTGCAGCAGGCGTATAAGGAGCAGAATAAGCGCGAGAAGGCGGGGTTGGAGCGCGAGAGGGCGGCGTATGGACCGGCGTTGGCGCGGTTTGCGCGAAAGGGCGCGTAGGGCGGGTTGGGTGTAGGGGGTAGGGGGTGAAGGGAGGATGAGAGGGAAGGAAAAAGAACATCTTCGGTGTTGGGTTCCGGCGGTGTTTGCGGCGTACAGTAGGTAGTGTGCCTGGCTTACTGGTTCATTTTGCAAGAAGAAGAGAGTGAGGGAAAACCGGTCGATTCTTGCTTCTTTCCTATATCATATTCATATTCATATTCATATCACACACATTAGTGGGCGAGGGGATGGGCGGGCTATGTTTGTATGCTGTGTTGCGTAGGCTTGTAAGGGGAGGGGAAGAGCAGATGTATGTGGAAGTGGAAGCAAGAGATGTTTGATGTTCCGTACAGCTGGATGGGTGTGGTGTATTAGGTAATAACGCATTTCTTCACGTGGTGGTTGAAGAAAGAAAGAAAGAAAGAAAGAAAGTCGGTGCTGTTGCTTACTATATACTGTAACCAACGCAACCGCAGTCCGTCGTTCTGTGCGATATATAGTAGCTAGTCCTCGTCCTAGTCCTAGTCCTCACAGCCAGCCATCCAGCCAGCCACGCATTCACCCACCTACCCACCCACCTAAACAACCAAACAAACAAAACCCCACCCTACCTTACCTTACCTCGCCTCTCTTCTCCCCCTATCCCCCTTAATACGAAACCCCGGAAGGTAACTATTTCGTAGTAGTTAGGTAGTTAGGGCGTCTTTAACGTACCTAGGTACGTAGCCATGGGTTTCAGGTTTGTAGATTGTGTCTGGCATGTATGGACAGGGATGAGGTTCGTTGGTGCGGGCTGGTTGGTGTTGGGTTGGGTGTTGGGTTTGAGTGTTGGGTGTTTGTTTTAAATGTTTGTTGGTTTTGTTGTTAAACGGAAGTCAAAACGTATATACTGCTCCGTAGCGGGACGCTTAAGTATTAGCCTAGATAATTTACTACGTCTTAACTATATACTAACTATTGAGTAAAACCAAACCTATAATATCTCGGCTACCGAGTATTCCTTAGGTAGTTATAATAGGCTATTACGCTACGGTTAGGAGGTGCTATATAACTATATAGAAGGAAAAAGATATAAGATTTAATAGTATTTAAGAGAGTATACTGGTGGAAATATAGAGAAGTACTAGAGAATTCTATAAGGATACGGTAATAGATATTCGAAGGGTATAAAGGTACTTATAAAGGTACAGGGATGTAAATTATCTAAAGGTAGAAGGATGTTATAAAGTTTTACAGATATGTTATCATGTAGGATGAGCAATTTTTCCTATGCCTTAAATATTGTCACTGACATAACCTCAATCAAATCCTTTGATGTATCAGAATACTAACATCACAAGTTTCTTAAAACGAAAATGCCGAAGACGGACTTGACGTACAAACAACAATAAACCATATAAAACGCCAGAAAGCTCCAAACTCTACCAAACTCCTCACTCCATTTCTTGAAGGCAGATCAAAGACTTCCCTCCCCATGACAAAACGAAACCACACAAGCCTGAACGTCTCCTGTTCGCCCAGCTCTCCTCGTTCCCACATGTCGATGACCTCTCCATACATGATGCCGTGAACGTAGCATTGACCACAGAATCGGTAGTCGCCGTTCTCTTGTGGTCTGAGTATGCTAGGCATACTTGCTCCGAAGAGAACGCAGACTTTGTCGTTTGGTATCATTACTGTCGGTCCCACCCCGAAGTGCCCTTTCTCCGTGACGAAAAAGCACCGGTGATGCGAATACCCGAGACTGGTTTCAAGGAATCGAAAGCTATCGCCACCTTCAAACTGATGGTTGAATCTGGTTTCCGAGGAAAGTTCAATTCCAGCCTTGTCGAAATATGCTAGGCAATCTGCCATGCGGTCTCGGATATTTAAGGAATGCGTGCCTGTTTTCCCTCTTACTGCACCTCCTACATTGAGTGTCATGCAGAACTTCTCAAAAACATGCTCTTTTTCAGACTCGGTGGACCAGGATACCGGGTACATGTTCTTAAGATCTTCCCACAACTTCTTCAGTAGATTGAGAGTGTTCGTCTTAGTGAGCAGAGGCCCTTCTATATCCCAATAACGTAGTTTTTCAGAATAGAAAATGACAGAGTCAATTAATAGGCCTTCAACTTTTAGAACACGGTCATAGAGGGATAGGTGCTCAGCCATAGATCTGGAAACGCTGTAAAATCTATAATGGAACAAGGAATTCCAGTTAGGTATATCCCATTGGGGAGCCCAAGACGTGCGTTCGGGTGCTTGAATCGAGTCCTCTGTATGAGAAACGATTGATAGAAAATTTAGGGGGTTATCCAGTTCTAGTAATGCTGCAGCAACATTGAAGCAGAAGTCCAAAAACGGTAATGAATAATCGACCACAATGAACTGGGATTTACGAGAGTCGATACAGAACTGTTTGAATGCTGCATGCCCTAACAGTGCATACATTCTGTCTCGGTCGTCGGAACAGTCAGAGTTGCTGGCGGTGTAGAGGATAAATCGGATGTCTTCCTCAGTATCGGATTTGAAGGAAAGGTCCATAATATTTATAACATTGGTAAGATAAAGTTTGTAAGCCCTTCTGATCTTGCTGCATCTCAAGTATATCTGATCACACACAATTATGAGATCTGACCAGCTTATCCAGTGTTCGCCACAGAACACTAGAGCTTCAGAAGCAAGGCCAATCTCTTGGAGGATCCAGACGCGTGTAAACCATGGACAACAAAGAAGCTCTCCAAAAGCCTCCCACTGTGATTGTGCGACACATGCGACGTGTGCTTCGAGGTCAGGCGGTTCGACATTAGGAGAAGGATATCTAAGAGCATCGAATATGGGATACAGTGACCTCACAAGTTCAAAGGCAGCACCTGAATCGAAGTCTGTGCCCAGGCCAAGCCATACGAGGACCCTTTGGGCGCGTTCAAATATAGGCCCCATAATTTGAACTTGATGTCCACGCTCTTTCTTGTCGCCTTGGTTGATACATATAGCGTCTGCCCAAAGGGTTCGGCTAGCATTTTCATGCCTCAGTCTTCGGAGTGCATCGCGCAGGTGGATTGCGACTATAGTGTGCTTTCCATGGCAGAGGACGCTGATTTTATCTGCTGGCTCTCCCCAGGTGTAGGATATTGCTTCATAAGGTGGAGCATTGTCGACGTCTTCGATCGAAAGCTCGCATCGTATGGGGTCTTCGCCTTTGCCAGGTAATAGCTTGAGAAGTCGAAAACTCTTGCGTTCATCGGGAAGACATTTGTAGTGGTATTTCCACGAGGATCGGACCTTGGGTTTCATTGGTGCGCTGCTTCTTGTTTCCAAGTTTCCTAAACTGACTTCTCTACAATAGTCTTGTTGCTTGGCGGTGTTTCTTGGCGGTTACTATTGATCGATTTGATAGGTTGCGAATATTGCTGAAAACTCTGGCCCTTCCCCAGGCTAATTGGAATTCGACAAGGTCGTCCTCCCGTGGTGTGCCTTATCCGGGGAAGGCAACCGTCTTAAACTGATAGGGTGATGTCCCGAGTAATATCTCACAAGAGTGGAGATACCAGAAAAGTAAAGAATCGAAGATTGACCAAGGAAGTGAACAAGGAAGTAGACGAGAGGATCCCAGATCCCCAGAACACCGGGGAGGCGGGGCTTCAAATACTAAAACACCAGTAAGCAGCATTCTGACCTGTAATCCGATGCCATGCATGGCTTCAACGCCACAATATCCTTGTGATCAGCTGGACGACAAGGGTCAGCAACTCTGAACCAATACCGAATGTAGCAACCTAGCAAAAGTGGAAGGGCCGGATACACAAGGCTGAAGAAAAAGGTTATGTAGACAAGACTGATAAAGCCTAGGGAAAAGCGGGGCAGCGAAAGAAGGCGGTAGTAGTGGGGAGGTGCAAGTGTCCGATGCAGAAGCCGCAACCAACCAACCCCACCACCAAGAGACACTGCCACCAATTAGCCCACACGCACCACGACCGCCCACAATCCCTCCCATGTAATAAGTACATACCCCAAGCCCATACTAGGCACCCACTCATCCCACATCAAACACATCCACCCGCCAGCTCAAGACCTCAGAGCAATAGCATAACATAGCATAGCACAGTAACTCTGCATTGAATGAGCTACTCCCCAGTCATGCTATCCCATCCCACTCGATTCGATGCGCAACCGCCCGACCTAAGACACCAGAATATGCTGCCTCTGGATCCTCCAGCCTAGCAATTACTTCGTCTCGTCTCGTCCCGCCATAAGCCGCCCCTCGTGTGCTATTGCCGCCGCCGCCGCCGTCCCTGCGAAGAGTCCTGCTTAGCCGCTCTCGCGCCCTTCTGCGCAAACCATAGTGTGCATCTCTTATGGGTATAGCAGCCGTGTCCCTCGTAACGTGCTCAATAGAAGTCTTCTACCGGCACTTGAACCCCCATTCGCTTCACTTCACTTCACTTCAGCCCTGTCCATGCCTGGCGCGCAACAACCATCTCAATAGTCTTCCATGTCCTCGTCGCCGCCCTCCTTCTTGCCTCTACCCTTGTCCGTCCTGACCCACTCGACGAACTCGTCGATGACGCCGGGCCACGCGCCGTCTTCACTCCAGAAATTCAGGCTCTCGTCCTTCAGGCTTTGCTCCGCGAAGTTGAACAGCTGGTCCCACATGTCCTTGTTGACGGTGCGCTTCCACTTGCTCTCGAGGAACTCGATCCACCAGTCCAACCAGGGCGTGCTGCCGCTGGCCCAGTTCAGGCCCGCGGGAGAGAAGAGAAGACGCCAATACTCGATGGCTTGGTCAAGTGGGATGGCCTTCTGGCCTTGTGGCCGACCGAGAATGAACGTGTGCTTGTAGACCTTCTTCATGGGGGCGCGAGACGAGGGATCGGAAAGAGCAGGGCGCAGTTGGGCGATGGCGGCCTTTTGCTTATCGATGGTGTCGACTCTGTGAGGTGAGGGTCAGAATACAGCTCGTACGGCATCCGAGGCGCAGAGAAGCAAAGGAACCCTTCAATGGTAGAGCTTACCCTCTCGCAGTCCATCCCTCGACAAATCCCTTCCTTGTCATCTCACCCATGGTCGGGCTCTGCACCACCTCAAGCACGGCGAACGACGTGATGTCGTCAAGCGGAACGTCGAGCGCCTCGAGGTACTGCATGGTGCCTTCTATGCCGATTGTGTCCTTCTCAGCCGGGTTGTCGAGGTATTTATCGAAGAGCTTGTTGAGGTTTGCCTCTAGCGGTTTCGTGGGCGCTGCGCTAGCGGCAGAGTTGAAGTACCTGTCGACGACGCGTCTCTTTTTAGCTTTGACGGGCATGCAGTCTTCAGCTTTGCGACGAGGCATGGTGGGCAGGGAAGGAGGGGTTGTGGGGTGGTGGTTTGGGGTTGGAGAAGAAGCAGTGGTGTTGTCGTGGGCGGCATCTTTTGGCGTGATTCGACAGATCAAGAAGGCACCACCTTGGCCACTGCCTCTCAAGGACTACCATGTGAAAAGTGCCTTAATATGTTAAAGGCGCTGAGCCTCACCGCCTAGGCATTTCTCCAGCCGTATGGTCCATGTCTACGGCTACGGGCATAGTCGCATCGGAGGAGTGGGGCAGAGGCGAGGGGCTTCACGGCGGGAAATGCTGTACATACCCGTTGATCGCTTGTTCGGCATTCCAGTTGGCCGACTTGAGAATCTGCTCAGGGTGTCAGCGACGGCAACCAGCTATACGGGACGGACGCGGCTCACTCACCCTCGCAGCGGTCGTCCGGTCACAGTTGGTGAAGTTGACGACTTGCTGGATGGCGGACTTTTGGGATTGGGTGTAGGCGGGCGGCATTGTGAGGCGTGCGCGTGGGGAGCGACGGGATGCTGAATACAGAAAGCGAAGGAAAAGAAGTCTTCGTTACTCGTCTAATCTGGCGCGTCAGACTCTCATCGACCAGGTGAGAGATGGCGGCAGCGGTGACGCACGAACGCTGCCAAGCATGACGATAAGATAGCCGAATCGCATGGCTTGCTGTTGTCTTACCCGGACACGTCGTTCCTTCTCCACTGATGATAAAGGGGCACGAGGGGACACGTGGGAATCGGTTCATCTAGGTAGGCAACGTGGATAGCATCAAGTACACACACACGACGGAGCATAACCCTGGTGGTCTCTTAGGCGCCATAACTTCTCTCGCGACCAATCATATATCAATGGAGTAAGTAAGATCTCTTATGACACTTGACAGATCTTAGACATACATGAGTTACGTTACGTCAAATGTTTGGATTGGGAGCAAATACTTACTCTTCATACGTATAGACTATTTCCATGTTTTGCTGGTCTTTCGCCATAGCTCGTTAAGTAATATCAAATAATTTACACAGCACTAACAGTAACAACTTTACCAGCACTCACTTTCAACAGGACGAGGCAAATGAGGTTGATACAACCCATCTTCCGGAAACACATCTGGAAGTTACCACGGAAAGATTGGAATGGATTTCTCTTGGGGGAAACGCCGTAATCACAAGACATGTACGGAGTCGATAGACAAAGGCGTTCAAAA
>NW_022983558.1:0-2884 GCF_010093885.1 Aplosporella prunicola CBS 121167
TTTTGGGGGAGGAGATAGTAGTTTTGGGTGGGATTCTTAGCGTATTTGCTTGGAGTACACCTGGCCGGACGGAGAGGTGTAAAGGAAAGAGTGAGGACGTCCGGTGTTTTGCGTTTGGTGCGGTGCCGTCAGGTGCTCTCGCTTCGAGCCGCGTCACAGAAGGAACTGGGATTGAGATTAAGAAAAAGAAATACACCCTCGTCAACCTGCTGGATAAACTGGGCCACGCAGTTAAAGGGGTTGGGAGTCCGGCAAAGTGAAGGTGGTGATGGAGCGGCAGGGCGGATCGACGGGCACGACGGGGTGGAAAAATATGCGAACGGACGCTCAGGCCAACCCGGTCGGAGCTGAGAGCGTTTCATCATGACGCGACCGACAAACCTGTCACCTTAATCGCACCACTCAACACAGTCAAGGTGAGTTTCGACCGTAGAAAACCTCAGAAGGTACACATTTTCCAGTCGCATAGAGTTCTAGCGGCGGTTCTTACGTTCCTCACCGCATAGTGCTGACGATAAGGATGTGCTCGTGCTTGACCGCCCGCTTTACATCTGGGCCAGACTCACCTTCCTAGTTCCTTTTTCTCAGCTTGAAGATACGCGTCCTGCCGTGTCATACTGTACACCTTGTCTGACGTTCCAACAGTGAGCGGAGATATCCGTAGATCATCGTACGATGTGTGTACCACGGAATCGCGCTTGTCACCTCGCGTACTTTCACAGCTGGTATTAGACGCAGAGATGAGGTGAGTATTGCAGTATCGCTTAAGCTGATTCTAGAAGCCAAGTCACTGCGGATGCTCGCGGACTATAGGAGTACGCGTCTGATTCCCGACAATGCACGTACTTTCCGACATCCGGAGACAACCATTTCTGTGCATTTGTGTACTTCAACTGCAAGAGTGGCTCGATTGAAAGAAGCTGAAGTTGGTGGTCGAGATGCAGAGAATTCCACTATATTATGTCGTATTGAAGTCCATGTTAAAACTAAGTAGTGTTGGATGGAACTTGGAAAGATTTTTGAGTTTTGATCATTCAGAGTTGGTCTGATGATGGGTATTCACGGAAAACCATAAGGTACCACTGAGCACTCGAAATTCCGACGAGATACCGTTGCCTTCTTTTAGGCGATACACCAAGGAAGTAGCTGCGTAAATAGTGCACTAGCTGTGTAACGCGGGCTTGATCGCGGGAATCACGACTTCAAAACACAACATCCGAAAAATTGGCTTCCGCGCGATTTCGGCATTGCGGGGTTCTTCGAGAGCAGTCGTGCCCATTCTGGTGACATGTTGGAGACTGCAGCCTCGCTGAGTTTGTGATTTCATTTGGCTATTAAAAGCTCGCTCTTTTCACAATCTTTTCATCCTCAACACATTGTCTCCGAATAATTTTAGTGATGGCCAAAGAGAGATTGCGGCGTTTATACAGTGCCATGCCCAGTTCCGCAGAAAACTATAGTCTGCAGGAATTGGTCCGGCCAAAATTCTTTTCCATTGCATCCAGCCGCTCTTCTATCCAGAACACAGAAACGCCGACAGAGAACATCTTTGGCGCTCCTTCCTACGATGAGAATGATGTCGAAAGTTCCGCCACATTTGTCCCTCCCGACAGGACAAAAAACCAAACTCAACTCAACTTCTCATTGGAAAACGGTTCCCGTAACACGACTTTGCCCGCAGAAAAACCTTACTCAGAGCGAAGAATAGACGAACGACTGGGTACATTTCTGGTATATACCAATATTGCCGCTTTCATCCTCTTTTTAGCGGCTCTATCATTTGTTATTTTCCTCTGGTCTGGCCGACAATCCGTGCAATGCTGCCAGTCGCCGAGGAGACTAGGCGCAATTCAATCCTTGAATTCAATGGTACCGCTTCTCTATTTGACGCCCGAGTAATATGCGTAAGACCAAACTTCACTGATTGGGACATCACTGAAAATGGAGATCACGAGTCGTCTTTCTTCCAAGGAAATATCGTCGCACCGACTCTTCCCAGCGACCTGGCCGAGATATTGCATTTCAATATGTCCACTAACGGGACTTTAACCAAGATCCCTTTCCATTGCTCGATGGAACAATTCTCTTACCTCCAAGAAGGTCGGTCTTTCAGAATTTGTCTGCCGGGAATGTCAACCACGAAGACGGTATTCGGAGGCTTAACCAACGCTCTCGACCCCACGGTGAACAGAAGTACAGCACGTAGCCAATACCTGAACGAAAGGGATTTGTTTACTGCGGGTAACGGAAATAACTCGTGGAGAGTAGAGTATGGGCGTATGATACTGTTCCTTGACGTGGAACAGCATGGTCCCCAAGCTACTGATTACAACGGGTTTGCTGAATTAAATGATGATTTAATTGCAAGTGGAAGAGATGCTTGGTTAGATATAACGTCGGCTGGAAACCCAACCGCGGGCCGCGTTAGTGTCACAACATGTTACGACGCTTTGTAAGTACTTTTACCACTTGCGTTACACTCTACTTAGCTGAGTTTGATAGCTATCAACAGGCATTTGCTAGCCGGCTCACACATATTCAAGAATTCAACATCAATGCAATAAGGACATCAAACCACACTGAACCGCAAGCCATATGGGATCCTAAAAACAGAAAATTTGACACGACACAATTACGCAAACAACTAAACGCACTGAAAACCCCACTTCACCGCGGACAAAGAGGTGTTTTCAATCTAAGTAAACCGAACATAGACACGGTGCTGAAGGGTTATTCCTCTGAGTTCTCTCCAAAAAACACCTGGTCGTTTTTACCTCAAGGTAAGAGATTGTCAGCCAGTATCACTCTAACAACGCACAGCTTCAACCCTACGGTTAGTTGTTACACAATAAACTGACTCCCTTACACCACACGTTCTTCTACT